>NW_006911272.1:76156-302398 GCF_000338955.1 Baudoinia panamericana UAMH 10762 | reverse complement strand
AACCCTAACCCTAACCCTAACCCTAACCCTAACCCTAACCCTAACCCTAACCCTAACCCTAACCCTAACCCTAACCCTAACCCTAACCCTAACCCTAACCCTAACCCTAAGTAGTAGTAAGTATATACTACCGGTTATCCTTAGAGAGTATAAGGAGTATAAGCGGCTCTTTTAAGAAGAGGAAGGCGAAGCTACCTTACCTATATATATACTATAGAACTATAAGATCTACTCTCGAACTTAGTAAGAAGCTACTATAGAGACCTATCTATACTATATTAGAAAAAGAACTAAGAATATAGAAAGAATAAGTAGATAAGAACCTTACTAGAAAGTAGATATAACTATCGAAGTTGCTAGTAAGTTTACTAATACTATTTGTACTAAAGAAGAATATAGATAAGCTATAGATAGTAGTCGATTATAGGAAGCTTAACGATATTACTATAAAGGATCGATATTTTTTACTAAATATCGAAGAATTAAGAGATAGGCTTAGTAAAGTAAACTAGTTTACTAAAATCGACCTTAAGGATATATTCTACTATATCCGCGTTAAGAAAGGATAAGAATAGCTTATAGTATTCCGGACTAAATTAGGACTCTATAAATTTCTCGTTATACTAATAGGAATAACGAACTTACCTATAATATATTAACGACTAGTTAATATAGTACTTAGAGATCTTATCGATATTATAGTCGTAGCCTATATTAACGATATACTTATCTTTATCGAAGGATCTCTATAGTAATATATCGAAGATATTAAGGAAGTCTTTAAGTAACTTTCTAAAACTAGCTTTAAGACTATATCTAAGAAGTATAAGTTCTATAAGAAAGAAGTTAAGTTCCTTAGATTTGTTATTAGAATCTATAGTATATAAATTAGTCTAGACAAGATTATATCTATATAGGAATAGCTATAACTAAAGACTATTAAGAAGATCTAAGTATTTTTAGAACTTATAAACTATAATCGAAAGTTTATTTTAGGATACTCTAAGATATTAGAACCGCTAATATATCTAATAAAGAAGGACGAAGCCTTTAATTAGACTAAAGTATAAAGTAAAGCTTTTATATTAATTAAGAAATAATATATCGAAGCGCTAGTTCTATAGATATTTAATACTACTAAATCTATATAAATCGAGATAGATATCTCTAACTATATAATCGGAGTATACTTTACTTAAGAAGATAATAGATAAAGATATTTAGTAGCGTACTACTCGAGGAAATTAAGTCTAGTAGAAGCAAACTACGATATCTATAATAAGGAACTCTTAGCTATTATTATAAGCCTAAGATACTAGAGAATCTATATAGAAGAAGTACTAAAGATTATAATCTTCTCTAACTATAAGAACTTAACGTACTTTACTACTACTAAAGAGTTAAACTAATAGTAGGCCTAATAGTTAGAACTCTTAGAATAGTATAAGTTTATTATCTAATATATTCTAGGAAAAGACAATACTAGAGTAGATACTCTTAGTCGATAATCCGACTATATAGAAGGATATATTATATAATAGTATCGAATCCTTAAGGCAAATAAAGATAGAATACTATCTACTAATATATAGAAGTTTAATACTATAATATAGATACTAGATAACTATAATAAAGAGTTTCTAGTTAACGAATAGAAGAAGTTCGTTATATCCGAGAAGTAGATTAGTAAAGTAATTATATATTACTATAACCCGCTAGAAAGAGGATATCTAGAAGTTACTAAGACAATAAAGCTAATATAATAACGCTTCGTATTCCTATATATAAAGAAATATATAGCGAACTATATTAAGAAATATATCGAATACTAAACAAACAAGTTAGTAAGATATATAACTTATAGAGAACTAATAGTATAATACCTACTAATAAGACTATAGAAAGAAGTTACTATAGACTTTATTAGACTACTACTAAGATTATAGGATCTAATAATAAAAGCGACTTATAACTCGATACTCGTTATAGTTAATAGGTTAATAAAGTATATATACTTTATTATATATACTACTATAATTACCTCGGAATAGTAAGCGTATCTTATTATAGATAGACTATTCTACTACTATAGATATCTAAAGGTTATTATCTCGGATAGAGAGCTAACGTTTTACTCTAACTACTAGTAAATATTTATCTCTAACCTCGGAGTTAGCTATAAGCTCTCTATAGCCTTTCGACTATAGATAGATAGATAGACAGAATATATAAACTAAATATTAGAAGTATATCTATAAGCTTATATTAACTATATATAGAATAACTAGTTAAGATTACTCCTAATAGTATAAATAGTACTAAATAGCTATATATCGGATATAACGAAAGTATTACCTTATAAAGCGAACTTTATATATCTACTAAGACTAGATATAATACTAGTCTTAAGACCGAATATAGAGGCTATAAAACAATATATAAAAGATTTATAACGACTCTACTATAAGAATATTTATATATCTTCTATAGAGATAGTAGCGAGATCGAAATCGATTATAGGTCCTTAGCTTAAAAGGAGGGATAAGGTCTATCTCCTTATAAAGAACCTTAAGACTAAGAGAAATAGTAAAAAGCTTAACTAGGTTAAAGTCGGACCTTTTATAATCTCTAAGAAATAGTCGCTAGTAAACTACTAGCTTAAACTTCCGAAAGATACTAGAATATACCTAGTATTCTATATCTCTCTTTTAGAACTAGTAGACCCCGAGATATTCTACTAAACTACGTTCTACTATAAAGACTAAGAAGAAACTAAATAGAAAGTCGAGAAGATCCTAAAATAAGAAGATTAAAACTATCTTATTAAGTAGAAGAGATATCCGGACTCGGATAATATCTAGGAACTACTTACTAATCTTAAGAACTACTAGATACTTCTATACTAGTTCTACTAGAATTAGAAGGGAAGTCCTAGAAGTCGCTCTTAAGATTAAGACTACTATTAAGGGCGTTCTAAGTCTTAGGACTTAACTAAAGAAATAAACTATTCTTAGCTAGAACTAGGCTATAAGAAAGGTCTAACGACTCTAGCGCTTCTTAATCTTAAATACTTATATCCTCTATAGTAATTATATTTGCCTTCTATATTTCTAGTAAGTCTAGTTACTACTATAAATATATCTCCTTTATAAAACTTATATTTAGAACCTTATAAGCTTTCTCTTAAGCCTTATATACCTCCTTAATACTCTTACGAAGATAGACTCGCTCTTTCTTTAACTGCTCCTATTCCGACTATATTATATATAGGTTATAATATTAACTATACTAGATATACTCGCTATATCTTCTAGAACGAATATAGATATAATAGACTCGCTTATACTTTATATAAGTAGTATACGGCTTTACTATAGTATTCCTACGACTATCGATAAATTCTATAAGATAATAATAGCGAATAATACTTAATTTAGGATAACCTCTAGATATAACGAAAGGCTATAAGAAAGAAAGTTCTTACGTTAGAGCGATATAGAGTAAAGAGGGAATAGTATTATAGCCCGCTAGTACCTAGAGTACTTAGCTAGACGAACAATATAGAATAATTAGATAGCGGAATAAGCCGTAGTACTAATTAGAACTTTAATTAGTTAATTAGCTTAATTAGGGACACTAATTATATTAATTGTACTAATCTAAGAATAATAGGCATAAATCTCCTTTATATATAGCTATAATAGATTTTATAGTTAGGAGTTTATATTTAACTTATATTATAAACCGACTAATTAGAATTAACTTATTACCTTATTCCGATCTCTTATATCGATTATACTTTAGCTAAGTAACACTTTACTATCGACTACTAGACTACTAATAAGTACTAACTACTTATAACGAAGGAATTACCTAATCTATATTATATAAGTATAATAGTATATAATAATAGGCTATTAAGATACTAGAATATAGTAGAGAGCTTTAGCCTTATTCTATACTACTACGAATAGAGAGCTATATTACTAATATTCGTTCTATACTAATAGTTATAATACTAGCCTATTAAACGTTAAGATATCGATAGACTTTTATGTCGCTAGAAATATATAGATATAAATAGGTAATACGGCATATTAGATTATACTACTAGCAGAGTCGGCTATCCCGCTATCTATCCTCTAGCTTCTCCTCTTTTAAGCTATATTATGTAGCGGCTATACGGCCGCTTAAACATGCGCTAGATACGGTTTCTACGCTGCTTGAAATAACATGTAGGAGAGTACAATAAGGAGTTCGTCGTTGCGTGCCAATGAAATCGTCCCCTGGATGGCTGTTTGACTAACAGCATAGCGGCATGAACTTCGTTACGAATCGAGCATCATGGTATCGTGCAGGACGCTTTTGCTGCGCCCGTACTGCATTGAGCAGTCCAGTGATGTTGTCGCGTCGCTACCATCGACTTCGCGTGCGCTCCAGTCCACTGGCTACAGATGACTGCGGTCGGTAGTAATATCGCATGTCTTGACAATGACTGCCCTGCCGCACCTGACAGCGTTTTACGGGCTACCGCGTATCGATGCTAAGTCCCGGAGATCCAGAATGGCTTGTCGTCCCACCGTATTGGTCCGTTAGCCTTTCACCCTGCAGCATATTTCGCCGCGCTGGACAGAAGAGATGCCGTCACTTGACCCTCTGCTTGAGAAGTGTTACTGCACGCAGTTAAGCCGACGTACATAGGGTCTGGCATTGTGCGCAGGGTGCGTTCAGCACAAATGCAGCTGTATATGGGTTGGTTCCGCTCGTGGAAGTGAGTTCATACTGTAGCGTCGATCCGCCCATGCGCCCGGAGCTCTTCGGTCCAGAGACACTGTTGCGAGCGCCACCAACAGGCCCGTCTGCTTGAATTCGGTGAGACAGAACGAGAGTACTCGCTCCGCTACACTTCGATGGTAGGTATGTCTGGAACGTTGTCTCCGGGCCATCTTGAGCATTAACGTGACGTGTGCGACCGGCAGGATTGTCAGTCTGTTCCGCCCATGCAGCAATTCTCTTGCCGCCCATCTCCTCCCCATACGTTCCTTTCCCGTTCAGCGAGTGGAAGAGTATGTGGCGCGGATGGCACGCAGCAGACAAGTGCGTGTCGTTGTACAGTCAATGAGGCGTACCTTTGAGCTAACAGTGCTGGGTTGATGCAGGATATGGGTAGTGTTCGGTCTGGAGCGCCGCATTACTGCTATGGAGTGCGTGGTTGTTAGCGACGTGGTTGCAGGCTACCGGCCCACTGTTACGTCTCTACTGGCGCTAGCGCCCGCAGAGGAGCGGGCTCCACCGGCACCCGTCGCTCTCCCTCCCACGTCTGCGACGCCGTCCGCTTGCGTTATAGCTGCTTCTTCGCCGTCGTTCAAGAGCCTCTTGGTCGGTCGCATGTACTTGAAGGTGGTACGGGACACGCTTGGACTGGAACATGCCTGGGGTGTCATTTTTGCGGCCGCGGTGCGGTTACTCGTTGTCCAGATCTCTGTCCGAGTATGGCGTGATCGGAGCGACTGGCAAAATTGTCATAGAGACGTATACCGATGCATTTTGGCGTAACCGCCATCGATCGGTATCATGTTCAGGCACTGCATCGCAACCAGGACCTCCCGCAGCATCACTGGATTCCTGCATGGTAAGAGGCGTTTGCGATGCTTCCAGCTTTTCCTTCGTTGGTTGAGTGATCCATGCTCAGACTTAATTTCGGCTTCGATCATCGTCTTCTCAATCAGCCATGCTCTCTGGATTACCCATGTGTAGAATAGGTACAAGGATGTGCTTTTCGAACCACGGCAGGTAGGTCTGATTTGCCCAGTAGGCGAGGTATTGTAACGCCTTCATGATTTGATAGATTCCCAAGGCACTGTCTGTCTTTCCTATTATCTCCCCTTGCCACAGGGTCTAACCACATTAGCCAGTACGCTGCACTGAAAGCTGCCTAGGGTACAACTCACGCCAGAAGTCATGTGATCTTCAATCCAGTAGAACCGCCACTCATGACCCACGACCATAAGCAGTGGCAGCGGGAGAATGGTGACAGTCGCGTTGCCGGCTTCACATAGGAGCCGTCTGAGGAACTTGATATGGGCCGTCGTCCACGTTGATAACTGTAGAGTAGCGTCTGCGCTTCCGGACATTGCTTTCTTGGTCTCGATACTGACGACGATGGGCTCCCATTTGATTCCGGTGTAGTCCGTATGATTGAGGCCGTCGATTCCACGTGCGTAGAGAAGCTGCTGGATACTCGTGTCTAACTTGAGTGCAATACAAAAGTCGACGCTCTTGGAATCGACTAGTCCACCCAAAGCGAACTCGGGTACTAAGTCCTTCGGGTGGATACGTGCCGTTGTTCTACTTAGCTGTCAGCAACGCCTACCAAAGTAGATGGTCTACGTAGTCATACGCACATGTCGTGCCAGGTCACTCGATCCACGAATGGCGAATGAGCGATTGCTGCCTCCAAAAGGTTACTATGAACCTCATTGTTCCACGCAGACTCCGAGGCACCAGTTGAATTCGCATGTTCGGCTCGTTCGACCTGCCGTGACGTCCATTTGAGCGACGGCACATCTCCAACTAAATCTCTTTCCTGTTCGGCAGCTCCGCGTGCAAACATAGCCTCGTCATCCTCGTCCATGCCCGTCGCTAACGCTTGCTTCCATTCGCTGTACCTCTCGGAGAGGATCTTCCTCCCTTTTGCGCAATCCCTGCTTGCAATGACCAGGTCGCGGATGGCTAACGAACAATGTTGTAGTCCCGTGAACGATCGATCCGAAACTGGATAGCTTGCAAATTGCCTTTCGTAGAGCCGCTTGGTGGGACTGCCGGTGCGCTTTCGTTTTGCTGTCGAGCTTGTGGCGTATTCGGACTCAGATCGCGAGGATATCGTCTGACTGCCGGAGATACCTGGAGTTAGGGGCGCAGTGAGCACCAGACGGTGGCCACGACGTGGCGTTTTGTCCATGTCCGTGTAGTCATTCGTCATCGCCATTGCAGTCTCTGCCGCGGCAGTGTCAGTCCGCCTTCTCTTTGCGCCTCGCGGTCTGTCGATGTTGGGATCGATTTCTACCAAAGCTCGCTTGCGTATCGGTCGGGTTGGCGTTACAGGACTCCCAGTGGTCTCGATCCAGTCTATGATAGCGGAGGCGCACCACATGTTAGCACCGATCGATGAAGCAGCCTTTGCTAGGCATGACTTGTGGTCATGTATGTTGCTAGCGCAGTGTGGTGCGTAATGCGAAGGCGTACGCGAGTCAGACAGGACATCCGCGGGTGGGAGTTGCTGGGGTAACACTACAAAGATCCGGGGCCGAGTCGGACCGAGCATACTTTGACCCTTCCGCCTAACCCTGATACACCGCACGAGCGCAACTGATTGTGGGACTGGATCTCTATGTGTCCCCTACAGCAACGAAGAATGCGAAGTCGAATGAAGACATTGGCAAGGTCCACCTAACGTGAGAAGTTCACTAGGAACGTTCGCGCACAGCCTCGAAAGCAAGCCAGGGCCTGAAATTGAGGAAGACCTCGCAGTTTCCCCGAAGCAGGAGAGAATGTTCAGCATGCATGTTCAGTCTACTAAGTGTGGTTGAAGCTACCCGTTTCATTCGCGGAGCTGCGTCATCCGTTCACTCCTATCACGTCTGAGCACCGAGCATGGCAAGCCAAGTTCCCCTCATAAGGGTACTCCACCAGGTGCATTGAAGTACGAAAGGTTCGATCAGATGAATGGTGAGCATAGGTTTCGCTGATCACTAACCCGGTCCTGCGATAGCGGGGAAAGCAGAAGGTGAGCACATGTGGTTTCAGAGATGCTCAGAACTGTACACTAAGTACTGAATAGGAGGATTGACACAGCCAAGTGATTCGTGGCCGGTGAACCTGGATCTTACTGCCTTGTCGCACAGCTGCGTCCTCTCACCCTGTTCAAGTGCCGCAATGTCTAGAGTAGACATCATCTGGCACCGCTAATCCGTTAGCTGCTCAAAGACAAGCAGACGCCTTTTGCCGTCAGTCCGGAACGTGGAGGTGGACATCACGGAATCGAAGCCACAGCGCAATCGGACGGAGCTCGATCGTGGTCCCCTCGTTAAGCACAGTGATACATATGTATTTTACCATTCTGCATGACGGGCGGATGGCGGCAACAGATGATGAGCCGCTTCGAAGACAAAACCTGCTCACTCGATCAAAGCGTGCCTCAAGTCATATCAGGCGGGGAAGATGAACAACTGCGTGTCATATTCATTTCGAGATGATTACACAACTCATAGCACCTACCCCGACCACTTCCCTGCTCAAAAGCCGCGTAGGCATGACGGACGACGTTGTCGACTCTGCTCGCTAGTGCCGGAGCTGCGTGAACTGACCTCTAGCCTTGTCCCATGACAAAGAGAATGCCGACAGTGCTCTTGCTGACCAACCTCACGCCTAACGCCACCACTGCGCCGCGATTGAATATTGCGCCAGACCTAGCGACCTTGGCGTTGATGTATGCGGTGTTTGTAGCGATGGAAACGGATCAGAGCGCATAGCCTTCTGCTTTCGGACGGGCTCATTGCCGATGCTTCCGTGGCCAGGTCGAATTGTGGTACGGTTCCGACCAACGCACTCCTGCCACATTTGCCGCGGTTGTGACGAGCCTTTGTTCCCGCCACAACGCCATGCAGCAATGACAAACCCTCAGAGTCTGGATAGAGTTGGAACAGTCAACCAGAGGTGCCAGTTCCATGCAGTCAGCAAGCCCCATGAAGGTGCCCACCTTGCATGCGATCAACAGCGGCGCTATTCTCACAACACTGGATCAAGTATGCCTGCCAGAGACGTACGGCTTCAAGGACTGGTGCACTGCTCCGCAGTGAGAATGAAGTTGGGGCTGCATCCCAAACCAGGTCGTTGGAGTATGAGGTGACCGACGTTATGGCACGGTTCGGTGGTGCTCGAGAATGGAGAAAGTACTGATTGGCAGTCACAGTCCATGGTGTGGTGCAGTGACGACAGTGCAGCGGGTAGGCGGCGATGCAACGAGTCCAAGGGTGGATGTACACTTGCGTTGTTGGCGGCAGGTACAAAGTGTCCAGATCGCTGTCTTCGTCTGCATCCCGCCGGACCGGTGGGAACCTCGCGACGTCGAGGTTGATGTGGTAATGACTTTGGATAACGACCCAGCCCCAGCAGCCATGTCCGCCGCAGAAGACGTGTCTGGAAAGGCGTTGTAGATCACAGCCGATCATAGCAGAAGTATCCTGCTGGGATTGGCTGAGATGGGAAATCTCATCCATACTGATTGCTGTGCGTACGATCGGTACGGGGGACATGGTCGGGAAGGACGTAGTCGGGGAGGACGTGGTCGAGACGGACGTGGTCGAGATGGACGTGGTCGAGATGGACGTGGTCGAGGAGGATGTGGTCGAGGAGGATGTGGTTGGGAAGGACGCGGTGGAGAAAGTTGACAACAGCGAGCGTTATGTTGGAGCGAATGTACGATGCAAAGGACCGACTATTCCAAGGTATGGACCGACTATACGAAGTATGGACCAACTGCGGAACGTGAGAATGCATCATGAACCAGAGTTGCTTTCCATGCGTCCACCCAGCACGCAATCGTGCCAATGACCGACTACAGCAGTCGAAAGCTAGCTGGTGATGGGAGCTGTAGGAAGTTAAGGATATGGACATTGACAGGTCGCTTACGCCTCATCTCAATCCCTGCTTCATCGCTGCGCATTGCTTTTCGATTCCGCATACATTGGCAGGCATCATGTGTGCAGAGAAATCGTTGTTCGTGGCAGTGGTTGTGAACGTCTTAGGTATTGAGAGCTCTTGGAGCATGCCTTGTGATGGCTTCAAAAGAGATGAAGTGGTTGTACGGATCCTCAAGCACGCGGGTTGTTGAGGAATCGGCCGCGGACCCTTCCTGAGGCTTGCAGCTCGTTAGGAACCGTGCCGCATCTACCAGGATTGCACCGTAACAATCCGCACGCATTGGTTCGCCGCAGAGTTGCATCGGTAGAAAAGCCGCAAAACCTTCGTCGGACTCTTCATTGCAAAGCAATTAGAACCTTGATGCCATTACATCAACCGAGAGAGCAAACCCATCACGCTCCGCAGTAGGGGTCGTGCTGAATTACGTGGGAAGCATCGAATACAAATCCGTCCTTCTATGTCAGCCACCGGCTCATGCGATAGATCACCGTATGCCGTGTACCGAATACGGCGTTCCTGCACAAGCAAGCTGCAGGTGCTAAGCACGCGTTCAACCATGCGATAGGCTGTTTTTCATACACGAGAGGAGATCAGAGTGCTCGTGGCGCCAACGACGTGCTGCATTCAGCAAGACGGACTCACCCTATTCCATGACAATGCTCTTCGGCCAGGGTGGCTGAGCTGACTTTGACCGCTGCACTGTCGGCCTTTATCCCGTTATTGCGTTACGAGGGTGACACGAGGTAATGGCGTCCACTGCAGCTGTCAGTCTCTGGCCTGCCAAGCACACCAGCACACCCTACCCGGGTTTGAGCGGCCACTCGGGCGGAGCGGCGTGGAGAGCGGCAAAGGTCATTGTGGCTGCCACGACACAAGTCACGTCATCTCTGTCAGGCCACTTGGGTCGTCCCTCGTCGCCCTGAGCTGGCGCATGAAGTACTGTTGCCACGACACTCGTATCGTTCGTAGCTAGCGCATGCTCATCTCAACGCATATTCGAGCCGAAGCGCGAAGCCGTACGAAGCCGTGCACCTTGAGCGGATCCTCTTTCAGCACGGAGGAGTCGATAGACGAAGAAGCTGGTTTGAGCTTGGGAGACCTGTGTTCCAGTGATCGGGCATTACCAGGCACGTCTACGAGAGCAGGATCGGGCTCTGAGACGTCGTCAACGGCCGTGAGAGTCAGTCGCCACGATGACCGATCTGCATTTAGTGGAGTATGAAGCCATTCATGATCACGTTAGCCGCACAGCTAGTGACCGACACAGGGCCGACCATCCACTGGTGCGTACGGTTCTGCAAGTGACCAAGCTCTAAACCGACAACACGTCCATCTCCCTAGCAAGACCGGAGGACATTATTATGGGCGCGGTCTCCCCTATGCATAGAGGCGGCAGAGAGCACCGGATGATCATCTTGCTCAAGGACGTGTATAGGATACCGCACGAGCTCTTGTGTGACAAAGAGGTTAAGTACGGCCATGCGGCTGTACTCAATAGAGCCATTTGGAAGCCGACGAAGGCTGCAAAGAGATCACAGACTACTGCTTCGATGTTAACAAGGCCTACCAACAACATAAGGCCTTGTCTCGCCTATGTTCCTGAGGCGGGTCCAGCACAATCTGCCTTCAAAATTTCTTGGTACTGAACCTGGATGGGACCTACAGCCCAATTGACTTCACGGAGAGCTGCCCGCTCGTACTGAAGAGGCATCCGCTGTAAAACGCCAGGAGCACGGTGCCGGTCAAGGTCAACATGACACCAAATGCAGAGTAATTGGTCAAGATTCAACTCGGGACTGCAGCGTGACAAGCTAACACCGACAGCGGCGAGCTGTGTCAATACAGACCCAGCTGCCAGGATGCAGTCATAGATCTGCAGGGGAAGTGAAAGGGTTTTGAACGGCGACTATGAACATCACGTGGAACACCCTTGAGCGCATAAGGTGTACGGATGGTAGCCAAGGCCAGAGGTAACACCGCAACCGGCAGCACGATATACAGCATGATTGCACCGGAGGAATGGTTGAGTACATAAGCAGGGACCTCTACATCAGCACAAATTTTAAGACGAAGAGCTGGCAAGTGTAGGGACCGACCTTAATCAGCCCCTCATGCTTGAGGAGGCTGCCCAACTGGTTTCTTGGGAGGCTCGCCCACAAGGTTGTGAGCAAGCACGGCCTCGGAACCCACATCTGGTCATGAGGACTCCATGATGGTGGGCGGAACGTAGTCACGAAGGAAACGCCACACCAAGCTCAGGACGAAGGTCAAGCTCCCGATCCCGCCCTTTGCTCGAGCACCAGAGCACAAAGCACGGCGCTGGACGTTGGCGCTGATGAAGGTAACTACGGTCAAGTGCCAGAATTGATTCAACGCAGTTAAGCACGGCAGCAGCCCGACCAGGATCATGGCTGTGCAGCAGACCATCGCCAACGTATCAAGCAATCATCTCACACGCAAAGTCACCGGCAACCGCGAGTACAGTGTGCTGGCGATACTGCTTGTTTCACCGGCGACCCAGTGCGTATGGCATCATCGCGGCATTCTCCATGTGGATCCTGCGAAAGCGTCTTCCATCATCCATCAATCAACATCGAGCTACTGGTGTCGTCAACTCGCTCCACTCCTCGGAGTCATCACCACATCGTCTTTCGCCCGCGCCCGACTCCCACTTCCTTCACGGTCAGCAACACCACAGTGTTTGCATCGTTCACACTTTCCGCTAATCTTGGCCCGTTCAAGTGCTTGTATATCCAGACTGCGCATTCCGTGTCAGAGTACAGCAAGGCGTCTGGGCGGCAATCAACAGTGACATGGGGGCACATGATCACGTCCCTCAAGGTTGCAAGGCGGCAGTGGTGAACGCACATGTCGAGCGCACGTATGGGCACCGGATATGCTGCTGTCTAGCTGACTAGATCCATAGACTGTATCTCTGATATGATCATCTCCACTTACAGTCCGGGTGTGCTTTCGCCAAGACCATCGCTGCTGCCCGTGTGTGGCACGCTTACTGCGCCGCTGTTGCTGTATTAGTCCCCAATACCTCGTCAGCCGGAGTGTAGCAGTTGGATCAGGGACACGCCAGGCTTTTAGTACCGCAGACCGTATGGTTGACGAACGCACATAAGTTCGCATCCGTGGATCAGTGAGCTCGCATTCGAATTGCAGAAGCCGGGAGGTAGAGCAACGAAGATCACGAACGTCGAACGAATAGCATCGGGCAACTTGAAGGCACGAAGCCATCAACCGGACGGTGTATGGTTGAGCAGCGGCTTCACGGTTTCAGCCGCAGACGGATCACGCAGATGGACCACGCAGTCTCCGCCTGCCCTCTCAGGATGACCTGAGGCCAACCATTTCCGACGAACTGCCGAGTTGGCTTGTGCTTTCATACCGTCGCGCTGCGGTTGCAAAGACTACATGGTCAGCTCACGCAAGAGACACCTACGCCACTGTCATGCCAACCCATACCGCACGTGGCGCTGTCCTCTCCAGTCGCTAATTCGCAAGAAACCTTCCTTAAGGTCTAAGATGTAGTAACGGCGTTGTTGGTCAACGTGCGGTACGTCAAGCGAAAGTGTCCTCCGTTAGCGCACCGCGGCAGCTTCGACAAAACGCTTCGTATCCCCAAGACGGGCGGGATATGCAAAGGTAGAGGTTATCGACGCACAAGTCACCGTGACCCCATCCCAAATGCATCCGTGGCCGGCTTCAGCCACGACGTCACTGCTTGCCAAGATGTTCGATATCTGCCCAACGCTCCACGTCGGCCGGATAGTTGCAACGGAAAGGCGGGATAGTGCGAGCGCGCTCCTTACACCGCGCAGACGTGCTCCGGACAATTGCGAACGAAGTGCTATTGTTCTCGACCATGGCGGGGCCAATCTGCACACACAAGAGAAAGCTCCCAGGCCACCTCCAGCAGCTTGCCATCCTCGCATCCGCACTCATAGCAACTTACTCCATGGATGACCGCAAAAGACCTGCAAACACGGAATGACAGGCTGGAGTTGCGAAAATCCACCCGTCAACAGCTCTCTCATGACCGGATTGGCTGCGACCCGAAACCTGTGGCTGCTGTCCAGCTTTATCCGGGTAGGATGACCATACATTTGACCAGATATCACAGCTGATGGAAGCTCCACACCGGCCGGATGGTCATCCAACTGGAGCGAGATTCAGGGGTACTCATCGCCCCTGCTGCTTCCAGTCTTGCACACGCCGTCAACTCCGGCTGAGGTCGTCTCGTGCTCATCCCCGTTGGCGTACGTGTTCTGCGCGCTGACTCTGCTAGCATGGCGATATGCGGTCTCTACCTTGCTTTCATGTGATGCAAACAAGTCAGGCCATCGTGATGGACAAAGAGGATGATGTGACCCAAGCGCGCAAGCCGCGCTGCCAGCCAGTCGTCGTTAACCTGGAGTTGAGGAGGCGGAAGTACCAAGCTCAGATAGATTTGGAGAAACGCGGCGGTTCACCGAAGTTCCACCGAGCGTCTCCGGCGCGTTCTCACATAGTGTCTTGCATTCTGTGAGGGCACAATCATAAGGTACTGTGCTTTCTCCTCCTCACTCCGCTTTGCAGTGGCGGCGAAGCATCTCTTGCTCGACTCCGTCAGGCTCTTGGTAGTTGGTCTTGTAGTTCGAGTACGCAAGTCTGTCTTGCGTTTGCGTGGCGCGGTGCAAGTCATGCAACGGTCTTACGAGAATGACGGTTGTGATTGTTCTCCAGAGACTATGACAAGCCTGCGGAGGTTTGTCAAGCGTCGAAGCGCCAGCATGAGGCGGACGACGATGGTGTAAATCCAATGGAAGCCGGCTTGGAGGGGGCGCAGGATCTCATGGCTCGGTTTAGGAGCGCAAACCCAGGTCACCCAGCCTATCGCCAACACGACTGACCGACTGCCAACATTCAATCCATACTACCGGAGCATGGTATGACGAGCAGCTGCGGATGCTATACGAGGCGGTTATCAACGTGGCTTCATTCCTCCCTGAATGGCCGGGAAAGAGGGTCAAGCTTGCTACTACATTGATTCGGATGACAACGGAGTTACTAGAGTAGCATAGGAGCTATCGTGCGAGCGCATACTGGCATATGGAGGTAGATGCGGTTGTCGTGAGCCAGAGTAGTACCAAGGATTCGTGGCGTCAGTGCCCACCCAAGTTGCCGGCCGGCGTAGTTGCGCGAGGGCCAGACCGCTGAGTCTTGCGGAACTCCTGTCGCCAGCGATGGCGATGGCATGCTTTGTTCTCTGGTCACTCTGTGAACGGCATGCACTGGGCGACATAGGCGGTGGTGTTAGTGTTCCGACATCATTCATTGTCGCTCACTCACGTCCCATGTTCATTCATCGAAAGGATGGACTCGCAGATCATCAGCCGCAGTCGGGATTGCAGTCGGTGATTCGCAAGCTTCTCTGCATTACGATACATCACTCTCCGCTGCAGTACCACCACTAGAGTTATCCGGAGATGCAGGCTTACCCACCTTCGGTTTGATCATTTGCAAACTACGCCTATCGAAAGTGTCTCCAGTGCGACCTGCTTGAGCGCAACTATTTCTCTGACTTGGCATCCATATCCTGGGCCTTGAGCATGCACGTTGGCGAATAGCTCGGCTTTGACAAGAAGGCTGGCTCTGAGCATCATACTAAGCGATCGCTTGAGCGTATCTCTACTGGCATGTGCGTTTCCACCGAGTTCTCGTCCTCGCGCCCTTGCTTCCTCCTGCCCTTGCTTCCTCCTAACGACATCCAAGGAGCTGTGTGGTGTGCGGAGAACAGTGGCAAGGTTCAGGCAACAGTCCGCACCAAGCCAGAACGTTCAATGCAGCACCGCGAAGACGGTACTAGCCTGACAACATACTCTGCGAACATCAAACCTATCCTTTGAACCAGCAACTTCGTAGCGAAAGTGGCGGCTCGATGTCTGCGGCATGAGGTTATCCGCAGACTCTCTTCCCATCGTTACCAGCGACTCGCTCTCATAGCAGTATCTTCTAAGCTACCCTACCAAGCCCTCACCTGCGCGAACTTGCGCAGACTATCCTCGATGGCGGTCATGTGCAGACTCGGAGGCTAGCATATCCGCGTTCGTCGCCGAAGCCGACAGCGAACGGAGCCGTTGCGCCGCCGACCGGAGTTGCTGGAAAGAAACGAACACGTCATCGCCTACGGCCGTGCACTGGCACCAGCCAGTGACCGGAAGACCACTCTGCAGTGTCGCGTCGTTCCACAAAGGCATGGTGCCACACCATCACCGAAGCGCTGACTCGGTACGAGTCTGTTCCGATCCGGCGTGGTTGGACAATGGCGTCCATGTCACTATTCCCTGGACAATGGCGGGGAGGTGATGCTGGGTGCGAGCGAGGTCTGGACTTCGCAAAGCGCGCATAGCGTCTGGGAGGGTGGTGTTACTGGCGTGTGGAAGCACATGGCGCATTGCATTCGCATTGTTTCTTGGCGCGATGAGCGGAAAGAAGCGCGAGCGTGGACGTGGGGCAAAGCTGCCCGGAGTGACACGTGGGGTACGGCTTTCGCGCTTTCCTTTTGCAGCTTTCGCCCCACCCTGAGGATGTTAAGAGTCCAGCGACGCAGTGCATCTGCCTGAGTCCATGAGGAGCTTCACCTGCAGCTGATACGATCCTCGGTAGGTTTGCTGCTTCCCGTCCATGTAGATATCTTCTTCCTTCCGTCATTACACTCACTGTTCCCTTAGCACTCACTCTTCCTATTGCACTTACTGTTTTACCATCGCTTCCCGTTGACCAAGGTAATGCGTGAGCAAGTCGTCTGAAACTGGCGTGAAGCCAAAAGTACGACATCGACGACGAGCAGATACCGGGTGTCCCACATCAACGTTGGGACTCGCAGTTCTACGCACACGCCGACCCAAATTCGCACATACCGACCCAACGCAGTAGCAGACATGAGGATGGACAGCCGGAGACACAAGCCAGTCGCCATGGCCGGAGCAGCAGTGCAAGATGAAGGATGTACGGAGTAAACTGTAGACCGAGCTGGGCTGAGATACACAATGTAACGGGATCTGCTGGTGCAAAGAGCGTTGGGTTGCCTGGAATGTGAGAGTGTTGGACAGAAATGTCGTGCTGGCATGACGCCACGCTGAGCGACGTTGAACAAAGGCTCGGAGCATGGACGACAATCAAGTGTTGGTTGTGGTGGACATATCGAGCATCCAGACGGCCAACCCTCGAACTTCCGGGTTCCAGAGGTCAAGTAGCCTTTGGTAGCCACGTTCAGATTCACCGACCCAATGGACTCGGTCCTGCCCATTGCCGAGGATGAAGCCGACAGCATCTTCGCAATTCCGACACTTCCATTACCTGGTGTTGAGCGCCCGCCAGCCGCGCGTGCATGCAGAATGATGTTTGGGCGCTGCATACGCCGTGTCCACGTCTTCAGGCCGGGAAGCTAGCTACGGCCGGTATGCGGCAGGGCCTCAGCGCTTTTAAGGACTCGTAGAGATTAGCTTTATGTCCCTAAGCACGCGCCCGGGAACGACATCGTGACCTGAGTTCGTGTCGACAGACAACCAGAGCCGGTTTCGAGATGGTGAACGTCAGGTTGAGTGGCACTTTGCAACATCCCAAGCTCCCGGTGCCGTCTTGCGCATATGGTGTAGCCAAACGGTTCAGATCAAGGCAATTGCATGCGCGCGCCTCGCCTTGGCGTCGTAGCTGAGTCATCCTCGCCGTCTTGAACGTTACCAGGCGCGCGCATGCCGTAGCCTTGATCTTGAAGGTTCGAGCGCGCCGGCGGCCGTAGCAGGGTTGTTGTGGGAAACCGTGATAAGGAAGGTGGCGTGCTCGACGAGCTGAGCGCAGAGAGGGCTCGCTAGGCTGTAGCGAGAGGAGTAGTGGTTGTATTCGCTGATGACAAGCCCACCAGCACGACGAGCCTAATATCACCAATACTACCACCACCACCGTCAAAGCTAAGGCATCAGTGACCATGTGCGTCCACACTACGAACATCTCGGAATGCTACTTCGACCGAGCACGACTGCTAGAGCTAGCCAGCCACTGACGGGCTGCCAGGCAATCTGAGCATGGCAGGGGTGTATCCGGTATCCCTGCTGTACCGATATTGCTCGCATCTCGAAATGACAAGGCCCGCTGTTGATCCAGCGTCCTGCCAATGCCTGCTTGAGCGGCAAATACGGACGCCACTGGCGTCCTACGAAGCCATCTCGACATGGCCATTGGGCTAGGGCGATGAAACGAACAACCAAATCGCTTACTGTGAAGACTGCACCTAGTCGCACTTAAGACAGTTCATCGAGCAGATGTAGACACATCAGACAGATCTGCTTCACTCTAAGCGTAGATAACACGGCCCAAGTCATCCACCGTGTTCAAGGACGGGCTGTACAGCACGGTGACACGTCAAGGTCACTTGCACTGTCTTCGACTGCATATCTCAGGATCCCAACTTGGACGCCGATATCACGCACTCGAGTGTGACTTCGGCATTGCTGTCGAAGTGGAGTTTACGCAATAGCTCCGGGATAGGAAACAAGAAGGGCCCAGCAGCTCCATGGCCCGCTATCTCATGCATAGCAAGGATGTGAGACTTGGCATGATTCCCTGGACAATCTCTATCAACACAATTCCAGGGATAAGTATAGCTAGCGGGTGAGACTGAGCGGCCGATTCATGGCCACCTCGGTCCGCCGGAGTGCTGTGCGGGGCGCCTATTGTTCGTTACACTAAGTTGTATAGGAACATAAAAGCCATGGTTGATCAGCTCGACGACAAGATTGACTCCTTTTGCAAGCCGTCGGAGGGAGTGCTCGGACTGACCTAACCGGCGAAGGCCAAGATCAAGTTGAGTCCAAGGTTAGCGAGAACCCCCAAAACTACCATGTCATGTGGAGGTCTACCGTGCAATGGAAACGCCAGTCAGCTCCAGCTAAAGGTATTCACCGTACTGTCGAACGCAGCCGTTCTCTTTGCCTCAATCGACCGACGTACGATAACGCGAAGCCTAGCGCGCGCTCTCATCGACATCGGTCAGTTCAACCGGCATGCTGGACGTGGGAGCGGACGGCGACTATAGCATACCAACCTGATGTACACTCCGTGCCGAAGCACCGCAGCCCGTGCGCTCGGCCTTTTAGGTGGCCTAGCTGCTCTGACGAACGAGGAGTGTCCGCCAGATTGCCAGCCGGCACTCCCGGACCCATCAGAGCTGCAGCGTATGCCGCAGTAAGCTATATTATAATGGGTGGTGAGGCCAGTCGCAGCGACCCTGCCTTTCGACGACCCCGCATCCGAAGCCTTGAGACATGCCGAACTTGACGGTCGGCAAGATAGTCAAGCAGAGGATCTCTCATCCGTCGAAGACTAAGTAGTGCCGGCAGATTTCGCCTGCCGCAATTGGCTACCCAGCGTCGTCACTCCAATGGCAGGCTCTTCGACTGCCATCATGACGGCCCGACTTTTCGAGCTTCCGGAAACCCCTTCCACGCCGCTACAAACGGTTGATCCAAACAACGCACCTTGTCGACCAGCTTGCTCAGACCTTGCAGTGCACTACGGGAATGTCAGAGCAGTGATCGAACAGCACAAGTCCAATGACCTCTTCACGAGTGATCGGCAGTGACTCGCGGGACTTGCCGGATGTTGAGACGAATTTGCGAGGTGCGTTGCGGATGCTGCCGGATTGCGACCGTGATGGTGGATGCAGTGACCAAGCAGAAACGCAGCCAACAATGCTGCTCCGTCTATCTATCTGATTTGCAGGAGCACACAACAGCGCTCTGACGTGCCCGCGGACATGCCTACAGGTGGAGAGCTGGCGACAAAGGCAGCCATATTACCGCCGAGCGTGGAGCGTTGAAGCTACGCCGCATGAGAGGAGGAGAAAGCTGCAGGCGGGCAACAGGACATGTACGAAAGTGAATCCGACATGTGATCGACACGAGAGAGTGGTTGCAGGCAGGCCGAATGCACTGCCTCCGTCCGCCCGGATAACCTCCATCTCTTGTATTACGTGGAGCTGTCTTTTCGCACCAGGGCAAGCTAGCACTGCGCTTAAGACGACATCACCGCACCGCGAACCGAAAGCTTTTGGTTCCGCACATTGTCGACCTAAAGAGATAGTTGTTGTTCAGAACGCGGTAATCTCACACTTGTAGAAGCGGTCGTAGACGTTTAGTGCCTTCCTCGCGGAAGCGAAAGTGTCGACCGCGGACGGCGAGCGCTACACGGCTGTCCAGCATGAAGTGCGGTCGACCTGGCGCCATTGAGTAGGCGTATTCATACGCTTCGAGAGCCACCTGCTGGAAATGGAAAGGACGGACTGACCCTCGAAAACAACCGCCGATCAATCTGGGACCCGAAGGCGTAGACTCAGAATCCTATCCACAGTATAACAACGGGCCTGTTGCGGTGAACAGAAACGTGCACATGTTGCTTAAGCTTTGCTAGGGAGCACAAGCTATGCAACTGCCGACGGTGAAGTCGGAGGGAAAGAGGAAGGCTACTCTCATGATGCCCTGGACGTTGGAGACTTTCATCGGTCAGCATTCTAGCGTGCTCATCAGGATACGCTGATCGGCTATCTACGCCGTTTATGAAGATGTGGCTTCGAACACTGATGGCTACCTCCGGTCTCCCATCGGCACATAAGCCGGTTCTACGTTGATGCTTGGCTTCTGTCAGCACTACTTCCGCTTCATTCGATCGCTTTACGGATCAGCAATGAACGAGGAGTATGCGCTTGACAAATTGGGCAGAAGTTATTGATCGGCCGATAGCACAGTAGATACTCACGACCTACTACCTCCTGCGTACTTCATTATGACTGGCTTGGCGCAAGAAGACTGAGTGCAGATGACGTTGGTTTACAAAGCGATGTTGCAGACGCAGATAGTGTATATACTTCATAACGTCAGTCTCGATGCGCCCGTTAACAATGCCGACAGCGTCGTCCTTCATATCTCATGCATATTATAATTCGGTGCGTTGAAGGCTGCAAGACATTCAAAGACAGCTTAGCCCAAGCGAAGCTTTCATCGATCACAAAGTTCCCCAGCCTTGCAGTTGAAGCGCTCGTCCTCCACTGTGTCGGTGAAGTCAGTGAGGTCAAGCTTCTCACCCTGAACGCCTGCCGGGATACCCCACGCTGGACTATAGACAACTGAGTCCGGCTCAGTCAACAAAAGTGCTTGTGGAAGCGGCTGTGGTGCAGACCTCAGGTAACACGTTTCGGGGAGCATGTGGTCGTGAAAGCGACAACGGTGGCCGGCTCTGAGATTCGCTCGCAACTCCTCGCCGTTGCGCTCGCGGTCTTCGTCGAACTGGACGCAGAACGCCATCCAGCGCCACTTAGACAGCGTGTTGAAGGTGCCAGAGCGCTCGCGGACGTCCTCAGGCTGTGAGGTTACCAAGAGGGCAGCAAACGGCCAGATACGCCTGCTGGACTCTAAGTCACGCAGCACGGCTTCGCATAATTGCCACATGTAGGAGCGAGTAAGAGAATCGTCGATGGTCCTATTAAGTATAGCACGCAGAGTCGCCAAAGCTTCTTTGATGACCTTGTCCTTGTAGGCTGTGTCGCGCATGTAAAGGCCCATTTCGTAGGCAGATGAAAGACGATCCACTGGAATATTGCCGAGAAGCGCACGCTTGAACGCTCGGTAAAACTCCATGTCGACAGAGTCGCACCACCCTTCATCCTTCAAATACACCGATTTGGAGGCAGCCAGTAGATTCGTGTTGTCGGGAAAGACTACTCTCGTCTTCGGGTCCCTGGACTAGAACGTACTGACATCTACAGATATTAGTACTAGCTCCAAGTAGGCTCAATCTCGCAAGCACTCACATGCATTGCTTGCCAGGAGTGGTGTGCCCAACGGACTGCTTGGTCGTAGAGTGGAAAGCCGCTGCAGCTAAGGGCATCAGGTCGCTAGAAGAGGAGCGTGATCACAGTTGCGGGTTGCAGGATGCGGTTCGGGAGAGGGAGAGGAGTTCATATCTACGACAAACTGTCGGATTGCACTCCCGCGGGCATGGCGCCCCAACGTTCCGACAGTATGGATCAAGGATGCCGGTGTGGTAACACAAAGCAATATTGAATGCCTGCAGAATCCTGGCGAAGTGGAAGCTCGGTAAGGGCAGGCCGTGAATCGGTCACATTTCGAACTGTACGTATGTGATGAGCATCATTATCGTGAAATGCGTAGACCATCAGTCGTCGCCCTTGTGGAAGCGAGCCTCGCCAGTGGATTCTTCATGCAGGTCAAGTAAACGGGTGGCAGCGCTGCAATGCACGAAAAGCCACGGCTACCTTCGTGCGGGTGCAGTCGCAACAGCGGGATCGATCGAGTCGTCTATTGCGAGGGAGTCGGCACCAAGTCACTAGGAACAGACAGACACCTGCTCCCATCGGTGTCTCTTATGTTGCTGACCCCCTTAGCCATGTCGTGGCGCTGACTTGTGTCACATTGCCGTGCAGCCAAGGACGAGCGGACAATCTGCGGCAGGAGCGCTGTGATTGGCGCGCTGGGCCGTCTCCCAATCTTTTGGCCGGACAAACATAGCATAACAGGTCGCAGAAGCTGCAGATTGATGTAGATGTAGACCGTCTCACGACTACTGCAGCCATCTCCGCAAAGGCGCAAGGCTTTCCTGCCATTGGGGACAGCGATCACATTCTCCAATAAATGGCGTGCGTGTCGCAACGACTTTCCGGCATACTCTACTAGCTACAGTACTTCCAATGGCTTCGGCTTTCGAAAGACGAAACTCACCTCCGCCATCCAGGTCGCGCCATGTATATCCATGCAGCAGACCCAATCCTTGGCTCGGGCAGCGCAGCTTGCCAACTTGTGTCTGGCATTGTAAGCGCTCAAGCAGCAAGTGTTGAGGACATGACAAGGCTGCGGAGCTGTGACAGAGCTGTGCAGCAGGAGGAAGGACGGTGAGAAGTGCAATCCGCTTTCTGCGCTGCTAATCCGAAGGAGAGGTACAGTAGCATTTCAGAAATGTGCCGCGTCACGTCACAGCTGTCATGCTTGCGGCTTGGGCAGAGCTGCATTTCTCTGCATGCAGGCTCGGCTACCATCTTCGACGATCTGCCAACATCAGTCCAACAGACGTCCCCTGGCCCACGGTATGCTGCGTAGAGGACAGCCTGACAAGCGTGTTCTCCTGTGTAACAACTATCACGGGTCGCTGCACGACGCACTACGGACTTGTTGATGTGGAGATGAACAGAGACTTCAGCTTGCGTACTGAACGTTTCACAAACCTTGACCCGCCCTTAACGATTCCATCGTCTTTTTGGGAGCAGACACCGCATCATTTTCTTTTGGTTGGGCTGCTACGACCGTGGTCAAACATGCGCCTTATCCACGGGAGGTTAGGGATGGCAGTTTGAGTACGATCTGCTGTCAAGCTTGCCGTTCGACTGGCACGTAAACGTACTCGCACTTTCCCCCGAGTGCCAATCAGCACCACACGTCGAGCCCCAACATCTCGCATTGAACGGAGATGTATGCAGCTCTCCACATTCTGACAGCAGCGCTGCACACTCTAAACCTTACAATCCAAATGCTTGTGTCTTATCTTGGTAGCTGACCCACGATGTTGCACTTCGGAGTGCAATCAGCCATGTCTCCAATTATGGCTACATCTTGGAATCAAGCTTCGAACTTCAGATTGCAACCTCCCAACTCTCGGTGGCGCAACCGGACAACAACCCACCGCGGGCGCATTATAAAGGACAACCACAACGAAGGTAATGTCTTCACAGGGATAAAGCGCATGGCGAACGACATCAGCCACTTCAAACATCGAGATGATTAGCAAGCACTCCTCATTTGCGGCCACAGGCGGTAGGACGAGCGTGACGACACATGCTTTGGCTCTCGGTTCCCCAGCGTACGTGAACTGCTTGCCGCATTTGTTGCATTTGTATATCTGCCCTACAGTCGTAGTGGCTCGCGCAGTTGATCGATAATATAGGTTAGGGGCATGAGTGCGGCGAGTGTGGCAAGCCGCCCTCGTACACCAGAGACATTAGTGGACTCAAAGCATAGTGTCGCCCCTTAGGACTGGACCAGGGCACTTCACCTCCACCAAGTGACCTGGCGTGTTCAACTCTGCGAAACAGCTGGCGCGACACCCGCCTAAGACAGCTCTGATCACGTGTGAGCATGTATATATTTTGATCTGAGGGTGGATCTGAAGTGGGGCTGCTTAACACCACTGACCCAACGCCTCTACCTCCACCATCGACTCTACATACAAGGCTCATTACTTCGGCATCCGCATCTGTAAGACAAGTAGCTCAATGGATCCCCCAACCATCCACGTCTTCGCCGATCTCACCGACTTCGCTACACATTTGGTTATCGTTATCGGGGACGCCTGTCACATCTTGGCGGAATACATGAAGATATGGAACGGCTACAACTGGATCATTGCTCTCTGCATGACTGGTATCTCAGCACGTCACTCATCCTTCCAGTCTTCTCATCAATGGAGTTGACATACACGCCTTCCCGAACATCGGTCGCCGTGACCGGCACCATCTAGCCCACTAGGCCCTTCACCACGGTGAGGCACACATTGCTCGCATCATCAAGCTATGCGCCCGTACCGTCTCTCCCTTGCATACTGCGAAGATCTCCAGCTCGGCCTACAATGTCTATACCGAGCTAGCGCTGCCTACATATGCAGGGTGTTGTACATCAAGCGCACCTCTCTCAAGTCTGCCCTAGCCTTGCGCAATCTGCTTATACTGGCTTGTGCGTTGCGATGCGCAACATTAACGGCATGATGAATCACATTGTTAACTTCTTCAGTAAGTCTGTCTCAGCAATCTGCTCTCTGCGCATTGACGTGAACGTACATAAACCGAACTATTCATGACTATTTCATACGCTTTGTTGCCATCGTCGAAGAGGGGCCAGTGAAGCGAGCAGTCTTCAAATCACCAAAACTTCACGACGAGAGCGTCGCTACACACTACTTGGGATCGGCTGGTGCTGCGACCAACGGCCGTAGCAGCATTCGCGCCGCCGTCGTGATATCATGGAGCCAGATGGATCACTGACAGGCTGCGAAGCACGTACGGTGAAATGCTTCTTGTGCGTGCTGCCTGGCGCAACTGCATGGTATATCCCACCGAGTAGGGAGGTCCATGTCGGCTAGCGTGCGTATGCGGAGATTGTAGCATAGTTTCCAGCGGCGATGGCTATGAGATTCCGCTTCTTCGAGCGTCTGAGGTTTACATCGATACCAAATGCGAAATTATTTGAGCGCACCGACGGCTTCCGATGCGATGACGTGGGGATCCCCAATGACAATGTCGTGGGCGAGCCTGATCTGTGTTGAGTGGCCACAGTGACCGTAGCTATCACTAAACACAGACTCACGTTACGTGTACTTGCGGCATTGACGCAGTATGCTTATCATACGACTCCTCATCCAGCCTCCGGCCAGATGGTGGTGACACGCTTGCGTAAAGAGCTCGCAGTCATGTACTGCCGCATCTGATTGGATCAATTTGCGGGTAGTGGCCACACACATGAACGCCTCCGGAGTCGATCGAGCCCGGCGCATCATGGGGAGACAAAGCAGCCGTTGAGCGCAACACCTATGTCAGCAAAGTGCACCCTATTGCTGGCGGAGGCGCCGGCGAAAGCCACGCCGCCGCCGAGTCAGCTGTCAGTCATGCACGGATGCATAGGTCAACGTGTGAGTATCTGCTTAGCAGCTGTAAGGAGACATTTCCGACAACGGCGAGCTCGAAACTACTTAGGCGCAAGGACACCGAGGAAGGCTTCGCTAACAGCCCCAATGTCTTTCACAGCGCATACCGCACAGGCACTTCGGCAAATCAAGCAGTTCGGTGGTTTGGCGGGACTTCAATGCTTTGACATCACGCCTTGAGTATTAGTCGACTTCCTCCGCCAGAGAAGCCGATCAGAGACAGTGTGGCGGAGTTAGCAAAGGACCACATTGGCCGGCAAACCGACGCCGCCGGCAGCAAACGGAACATTACGTTGCAGCAACCCCCATGAACTATTCTCGCTCCAGCCTCGGTCTAGAGAAGAAGTTTGACAAGCTGGCCCGAACATAGTATTGGCGCCAGAAACGGTAAGGAGTGCGTCGCGAGGGGCTGGGTTGCATCTGAGAAGGCGATGATGGTTACTGCATGGTGACGACATGGTTGTACATGCCGAGTAATGGGATTGGAGAATGTGGTACTGTGGGTGTATATGCTTTCGATAGAGGAGGTTGCGGCTTTCCAAGCGGCTGATGAGTGACGCTATGTCGTTGCTTCTGCTTGTCGCTCTTGCTTGAGAAACTCAGGCTGTCCTGATCCTTGGCCTCTTCACGGGCTTGAGCAGGGACTGCTGCCGCAAGCCCTGCGGCTCTAGACAGCTGCTTTGCAACACGAAAACTCCGCGACACCGCCTTCATCCGTGGCGCTGTCTTTGTGGTGCGGCTGTCGGTATCATCACGCGCTTGAATTTTCATGGGCAATGAAACCCTATCTGGTGTACGGGTTTAGTCGTCTTCGGACCAGTCGATCGTGCCGCTTCCAGTAAGACGACGCCCCTTGTACTCAAGTCGTACCTCTCGACCGCAACCATCCATGTTGCTGTCTTTGCGGTACGGCCGTTGGTAACATCACGCGCTTGAGCTTGGATCGCGAGTGCGTCTTCGCTTGCTGTAGGCTCTCAGGCGCCATGGACCTCCAATCAGCTGATCGTGCCTCGAGACTACTGTGGGCAGTTTGTCGCCTTTGTCCCTGGACCAGCTTAGCGTGTCCTGCGAAATTTCAGTCGCCTTCGGCCTTGGATGCCTGATCGTGCCCCTTGCAGTGACGCCCTACATTTAAAGCCGCGTCCAGTGAAATACCGCCCTTTCGACTTGGGTCGTACATCATGTCAGTTTCTTGTATCGCCTGCTGCGGCGACTGTGCCGCGCCCATCTTCGCTCTCAGATTCCCTGCCAGAGAAATTTCGACAAGACCTTGCTTCGGCTCTCACGTCGGACAAGGTGACCGGCGCTACCAGTGAAGATGCGACCTCAGTCTGCGCATTGGGACTAACACCGATCATCTCATGCGACGCATGAGCAAACAGCTTGTTTCTGCGGCATCGCGGAGTAGCCATGCTCCATACTTTCTCATCCTCGTCAATCTAGAGTGAGGAATGGCTAAGCAAGTCGGACAGGGAGCGCGCTGTAATGTTGAATTGATTATGCTAGCACCGACGTCCGCAGGTCAGGGATCATGTGTCGTCTTCGGTCGGGCTCGGGTTTTGGCTCAGGCCAAGCGGACCGACGAGGCGGGCCTCCTGCACAGTAGTAAAGACCGCCATATGGAGGCATAGTGACACAATCTTTGGAAAGGTGCGCTCGGACTATGGCTGTAATTTTTGCAATTACGCAGCTCGGTCGTGATGAACGAGCGCTTTTGACACCCGTCGTCGTGGATTCACTTGATGGTCTCTGCATGCTCTGATGTCCGCAAGATTGCACCGGCCTGGCAAAAGTGTATACCCTCTAGCGGCGCTGACGTCTCGCTAGTCCGTTGCAGATCGATAAGCTTCACAGCGGCACTCGCATAGACTCAGCCGTCGGTCGGCAATGCAGCTTGCGGCGGTGCTGTTGTTCAGTCAGCGAGCCTTCCACGATGCACTCGGCGGCGGAAGACTGATTGAACAACAGCACCCTCGTCACTGGTTGTATTGTATGATGGTCACCGGCGGCTCGGTGGCGATGGAGGTGGCAGCGTAAGAGTTATCTGCCCGATAACAAGAAGCTTATGGTCACGTACCTTTCAGGCCGCTATAAACTGCTCCCAAGAAGACACTTTCTGACTGGGTCAGATGCTCGAGACGGTCAAGGCACCGGGCTTGGTTATGCAAAGCGGATGCTCTCTCACAAGGCGAGGGTTCCAAAAGTTGTAAGACAAGGCGCGGAATAACCTAAGACGTCGATCGGCCATAGCTGACTCCTCAACGGTACTTGTAGCGGTCATGTCGCCTTCGCCACCAGTCACAAAGGCCGTCTCGCTGCTCTGTGTTAACTTTCTCGTGTTGGCCTCTACGCTTTGCCACTGAGACATGTGTTTGCGAATCGGAGTCGAGAAGCGAGCAAATGCTGAATGTCTCAAGTGGATTTGCCCGGGCTGGTGGAACGCGACAATGGTAAGCAATCGGGTGGTTTGGCAATGCGAGCGATTTAATTTGATGGGTCGCTCGTAGAACCACTAGGTAGGAAACATCATGTCCTTTGTGGCAGAAACCTTGTACATAAGGCAGCTTGTCCATTTGGTCTACGCCGGAAGATGTGACTACGCAGCACATATACTAGCGACCCTGGCGATGTCCTTGGCACCGGCAAAAACGCAAACGCAGCCAACGAGATCACCTCTGAAGACTTGCCGAAGGCCGTGGTCCTCTACTACGCGTCCCTCACATCGTGAGTGCTCTACGCAAGCTAGAAGCACAGTGTCCTTGCACATAGATCCTACGCTTGCCTCGCTTGATAGTCTGGATAAATTTGGCCTCCGTCGCGGTCGTCCTCCGCTGCTCACCGAGTGGGCATATATGGCGGAGCTCCAAAGCAAGCAAGTGCCTCGTAAGTATTGCACATGAGGCACGGCTGGCGGCTGGATCAAGACGCTTGCTGCGCAGAGATGAGAGATGGTTGGTGTGTTGGCTGGATAGCAGAGTCACATGCTGACCTGGAACATCGATCTTGCGAGGCAGCGACACGTACAAAAATACCAGGCTCCTGCAACCAGCACCATAACGGCAGTCCTGATGAGTAAGGATTAGTAGTGAACACATGGTTGAGACAGGACCATTGAGGTAGCAACATAGGCAAGCTCGTGGCAAGTGACGAGAGACGGCTGGGAACTGCATTCAGTCGCTTTACGATACACGCCCAACATGTGACCAATGACTCTCAGATGAAGCCAGGAAATATCGCAGATGGAGAATGCAACGCTAGAATTCCGTGTAAACAGCGCGGCTTGGGAGAACCTTCGGGGTGAACTTGTACTATCGCGGCCTTTCCCCTCTGGCATATCGCGCTCCGCTTCATCCGCCCACGTCTTTCGCGACGTCATCACACCCTCAATCCCATGAGAGATTTGTTTGTGAGTGCATCAGCGACCCTCGACCACGGCGGCGTTTCGCAAAAACAATAAGCTGCAGAGAAGACTGAACCCCGGAGAGTTATGCAGTATCGGATCGACAACTGCATTGCGGTAGTCAAACTCAATCGCCGATGCCGCGCAGCGGCCCGGAATGGAAGGGTAGCATCATGAACAGACTGCGGCAATATATTGTCCGACACTGGCGTCTGTCACACTTGCTTGAATCTTGTCGGGCGCGAATGTTGCCGTATGGAGTAGGTCTGCAATCGAAATGTTGACCTTCCGTAGATCGTCAAGCGTGTCGGTCCTCCTTGCGTCCATCGCCTGGAGCTCGCGGTCATAAAACGTCGCATCGAATTTCACCTGAGCCATGAGCGCACGCAAGAAGCTAAGGCCATTCTTTTCCATCGTCGAAGTTGCGTTCAGCCGTCGGAAATACTGCCATGTGATCCCCTCAGGTCGCAAGGGATCCTTCTCTGGCAGACTGATGGCCGCTTCATAAGTAGATGCGGCGTGCGACAGCAATGGGTGAGGAATACGCCGTGCTTGTACTTCTAGCGCCATTTCTGCTATACGTTCGACTTGCTGGACGGCGGTACGAAGTTTGGCGAAGCGCTCTGACCGCTCCTCCAGATCGACGAGTTGCGTCTTCAGGTCTACCAAGGAGCGGTTAAGCGTGTTCACGGCAGTATCGTTATAGGATATTGGAGCACCTTCGAAGGGCGGCACAGACATTGATATTGGGGGTTGTAACTCATCTTCAGGAGTCAACGAAGCGGACACAGCATGCGAGAGCGCTCGACGCCAAACATTTGCGTCTGGTTGGCGAAGACAGTGCTCCTTGTGTAGCCAGTGCATTGCGCAAACGATGGTGTAAATGCCGCAATTGGTCATGTCCGCCTGTGCAGGCAACATCTGAATGGAAGTCAGTTGGGAAGACTCGATAGGGCTCTCGAGAGCGTACTGACCTGAAAAGTTTTCCACTGCAGGGCCTCCACAGCGGTGATGCATGATGCAAAGGCACGCAGGTTATTCGAGGTACTCGTTAAAGCAGCCTGGCGGTTCATAGGATCGAACACGAAAGCACATTTCGTCTCTAAGTCTAGCATCCCCAGAGTCCAGTGGTTCTCGTTGAGACACATCGGAAGGATGATCCTCCGCAAGTCATTCCGCAATGGCTGGTAACGGCTCCTGACTTTTCCGGAGCCTGCGACGCCACAGTCTACGACATGCACATGGTCCGGATCCGGGTTCAAGGCATCAAGGAGCAAGTGCATGGACGAAGTACTGAGCCAAGCGTCCGGTTGCAGTGTCTGAAGCACTTTGAGCCGATCTTCATGGCTTGGGACTGGGCGGCCAGTGCGAAAGCAGAGAGGTTCCGGATTAATAGCTGTGTTCACGTCGCCTGGCTCTTGGCACACCCGTGAGATAGGAGCATCAAGAGGCTCCGCTCGGAAACGGTCGTAAGGTTGCCGGCCTGGAGATGGACCACGCTTAGACTCCGTATCGCTGACCTCCTCTATCGATGTTGCTTCGTTCGCAGACATGTCGATATGCGGAGCGTCATCATGCAATTTGGGTGAGGTGGCACGATGCGTTGGGGTCACGGTTCCAACCAAAGATTGTGGCGGTGTTGAAAAACCATTCTCGATCAGCCGTCGCTTCGGTGAGCGCTCAGGCGAACACCGAGTGCGACTTCGCTTGCGACTGACAGGCAACGTAACTTCTCCTTGGTCCACACGGTCTTCAGTGTTCCGGCTATTTGGCTTGATGTCGACAGCGGTAGCAACAGCTTTGCAAGGGTCGATCTCTTTCTCACCGTCAATCGATACGAGCACGTTACGTCCATGCGGATTCCTATGCTGCAGGAAAGTCTCGATGGTGGTCCTCATGTCAGCGACTTCGCTATTAGTGTCGTGGAACGTCGCGCCCGTTTCGACAGGCTGCCACTGGGCACTATCACCGTCATCGTCAGAGTAGGCGGGAATGCGATCATCAACACTATTTGGTGAGCTCCGATCGGCTTTTGCTGAAGCATCCCCACGTCCGAGCTCCACGGACTGCTCGGTCGCTTCGTCCTCTTCCTTGCTCGCGCCAACGGTCCGCGTCACTTCGCCGCCAGACGCATTCGCACGTAAGCTTGCCACAAAAGTGGCACAGTTCCCAGTGTCTTCATGCTGCTTGCGTGCGGTGACGGATGGACGTCCAGTGATTGTAGACGGAATCTGGCACGTCGCTTCGTCCACGTCCATGGCGGATGGTAATAAGGCGGTAGAGGACGCGGTAGAAGTACCGGTTTGCGCAAACTCTGCGGCTACGGCCTGTGTGTCGGCAGGCTGCCACTCTGCAGTACCAGAGGTTCCGCGTTTAGGCACGCCTTGCATACGTTGCTGCTGGTGCGCTCGCAGGCTCATGAAAGCACGCGGGAAGTCGTCGCACTGTTGCGAGACCTCGCGGAGACCGCGCAGAAACCGCTCGCTGCTAACCGCTTTGCCAAAGAGAGCGTACAATTCCGCAGCACTGATAGTCCATGGACATTCTAGCGAGTGGGTAAGGTAGTTGATGTGCTTGCGCGTCTGCGATGGCAGCTGACTGGTGATGAAGTGAGCAAGTAGCGCTGTAGTCTGTGGGTCGAGTGTCCGAGTAAGCTGTCCAGGGCTGTCGGGACCACCTGAGACGAGGATTGTTCCAATGCGTCTCAGTTGTTCTAGCGCTTCCGAGCGGCCTCTTTGTATGCTTTGATTCAGGCTATGAACAGCGGCGGCGAGGCTAGTCATGGTTCAGAAGTCACATTAGGCTATAAGCAAAATTTGCACCTCGTGTTGCTTTAAAGGTGAAGATGGATGCTGTGCAGAGGGGGTGACGTGTGCATGCGCGACGCACCGACTGGGAAGGAGCGCGCTTGTCCCCGCATTTGTCCACTTAGTTGTCGTCCGCCAGCGCTGACAAGTGACCCACCCTCTCGCTTCTACCATGACAATTGCTGAATTACACCAGACTCACCGTCAATGTGATTCGCCAGCTCATGATCTGGACCGTGAAACACCATGACACCGTTCATGTTCAGCAGGTCCTGCATTCGCCGTGCTGGACTTGCCATTCCAGTCGCGCAATGTTCGGAGTTGGGAGATCGCATTGTATTCCTGGTAGCCGGTTATGATGCAGCAAAGATCATAGGCTAACGACGCGTGACAGTCGATGGCCTCAGCGGGGATGGGTCGTTGTGTTGGAGGACGCAGTTGCTTTGCCGCCGCGGATCGGCAGTGCGGTCTTGGCGTTTTATGGCGCATCATACCTGCCTCCCTTGGACGACTGGGCGGCCAACTGCTGAGCCGGCAGTAGATTGATGAGGGCGCCGAAGACGCATGCCATCCACTCCAACTGGCGGAAGGTCCCACGCAAAGTGACGGGGCGCGTCTTCCAGGTATCTTCTAGATCTCCCACCAAGTCATAGTCCACTCCAGCCAACTTTTGCAACATGACGGCGTGGGAATTTGTCTTCTCTCGGACGGATCATGTCGCCCAAGCGAAGCGGACAGCGCGAATAGGCATCGAGGCGCTGGTTGTTAACATACTATCATGCATACTGCCCCCTTCGGTAATTATGAGCTGCTGGTCTGTCGGCTTGTACGGATTACACCACAAGTCGGCATAGCTGACGGGAGACGACAGGGCGGTCGAAGAGCGTATTGTTCACTAATAGCCTAGCCAAGCTCTTACTATCTGATCTAGGCGCTCGGCTATCTGTAAGGCTCAGGCCGGTTGAGACAGGCTATCCGATCAGAGTAGTACGAGCAAGTCAATGGCCGAACGTCAGGCATGGTGAATATAGTGTGTGGTTATCTATCTCATGTCGGCGAGGAGTTGACGGCGCAGTAAGGCTGAGATCGCACCGATGGGTGCAGGTTGATGTGATCTCTGGCGGTCATTCATTGGAGCAGCCAGCACTGTCACAGCTCGTACTGCTGCCGTGCGTTCACCTGCACGTTGGCATTGGCATACATTTGAGTCGCCAGTACGTTTGAAGGCGTGTGAGGAGTGACAGCCACACGTAACACATCCTCTTCCTCATTCGCCGGAGTGGAGGCAGATGCATCGCAGACAACGGTCGTACGCAACCCCCGCGCGCCTTTGGCGCTTTGTACCTCAATTGCAAGCACTTCCGGTAATGGAGAACACGGCGACGGCACGGCCACTTTACCTGCTGTTGCAAAGATAACACGCAGATTGCGCACCCTTCCAAGCCATTCAATTGTTGTCTTGATTGTGCGTGTTGAAGGCAAGTTGTTCCAATGCAGAGTGCACTGTAAGTCAATTAGCTGAATGCGCCACCCGCTTTAGTGTACGGTGACAAGCTCGATGACAAGTGTCGCGTACCTCGCTAATTAAAAGCACTCCGTCACCACCATCGTTCTCCTCCAGCTCCTCACCGCGCGTGAAGTACCGAGCCGTCATTTACGCTGGACAAGAACGGCAAGCACCGCATCACACCCGATTATGAAGGAGGTTGTAAGAGCTTAAGGGAATGCTGGTGCGAGATGCTTGCAGATGTCACTTTATGCATACGTCGTGCGGGTTCAATACAGATGAGGTACAAGTACAAGCCCATCAAATCATATCACAAAGGTCGAATGCCCTCTCCCCACGACAAACATGCCTACACCGTCCCACCAACTTACCACCTTAACACCCTACTATCACGCTGTCTCTCTGCTCTCTCTCAAGTCCCCCCATCTCCTACAACCCTACTGTCCACCGTTCACCTCGTGTTTCCTCCTTCCGACCCTACCTGAATCCTATCACCTCCGCCTTAGCATCTATCAATCTGACCAATACTACCTAATCTTCCCAGCCGCAACCGCAACAGCATTCCCAACAACAACAACCACCACCACCCGTCTCGGCACCCAATCCCTCGCCACCTCCAGTTCAGCCCCACCCATACCCATAGCACTCATCCTTTACCCCGCCCGCCGACCCTTCGTTCTCGAGCCGCCACCGCTGTCGAACAGACTACCCCGCACAGCCTTTCTCCTCCGCCAACTCCGCGTCCGCTCGAGCCCGCCACGTGCAACGACAACGCGGGAAGGGTTTGGCCTATGTGGGACATGTGCACATCCTGGAGGCGGGAAAGAGGGAAGCTAGGGCTTGCAGATGAGGCTAGCTGATGCTGCAAGCCGCTCCCCGAGTGGACAGAGGAGGAAGAGTGTTGCGTTCGGTGGAAGTGGCGGGCGAAAGAGAAGAAGGAGAAGAACGACGAGTGGGCATACATACTTGGTGAAGTGCTATCATGAGTGAAGACTCAAGGCCGTTGTTGCTACAGTATGGGCAGGCGGCGAAGGCGGCTTTGAGGCACACGCTCTGTTTCTGCTCGCTGACACTCCACGGAGGGTGAGCAGAAGGCTCCGACCAAAAGGGGACGGGAAGGTAGTGTGCCATCCGTTGCCTCGTCCCCAGCGATGAAGAGAAAGAGTCGGAGATGGAGGTGAATGTGGAGGTGAAGGTGGAGGTGAAGGTCGAGGTGGAGGCGGGCGAAAGTGGAGGTGAAGATGGATGTCGAAGTGACCTGGTTGCTGCCCGTCCAGCGGTACTATGCAAAATCAGCGGACAAACGAGTGCATAGACGGCAAGTAGGATAAGGCCGGCTGCAGAGTCCGTAGCTCGCGCATGAGAGTGCATGGTCATTACATCCGGACTGAGAGGTTAGCAGCAGCAAAGCAAGCCCGCAGAATCCAGCTCGCACGGCCCGCATGTTACAACAAACCAGCAGCAATATGACGACAAGTTTCGCGTTGCAACAGAAGCACATGGTTCAGAAAGTCCTGCCGGGGGACAATCAGCGCGTTGAAGAGTTTGATGCAGATAACAAGTATAACAGGCAACTCGGTAGCAGCGCACGGTATCTCAAGGCCCGCCACGGTGAGCTCGAAAGCAAGAGCACCGTCGACATGCGCTTCAGCACCACGAAGTCATCCACCGAGCTCGAGCTTGTATTCTGACTCCCTCCTTCAGGCAAGGGCGAACATTTCCGCGCTTCGTAAAGTGGTCTCTTACAAACGAAGCCGACCCTCTCGCTGCACAGGCACACGAACCGCACTTCGCAAGTTCGCAGATTTAAAGCGGGGCGGGAGTTACTTGGCGCCTTGCTTAGACATCAATGGCGATGACTTGCATACCCTGTACGCCCGGTTTCCGTCCTGTCAGCGATAATTTGGCCAACTTGCACCTCTGCGGACTAGACCTGCGTTGAACCATCAATCGTATCTACTACTGATGTACACATGCTCGCATGACATTGAATTATCCGCCCTCGGAGCACGCCTGGCTTACGGACTGCGATGGAAGAAAGCTCTATAAGCTGTGACACGTCGAGCTCATATCACTCCAAAGCCCTTTCACCGACCACTTGAGCGCGATCCACAGCTGGCGTGGTTCGAAATGCCCAACCTCACGTCCGCCGAAGCTGATGACAGATTGGAGTCGTCTAAGGGCCGGCCATTCCAAGTGGAAGCTACGCACGACAGCTTGGGAGACCTAGCGGAATGCGTTGATTCGAACAGTAAAAGCTGATTTAGATAGACTGTGGCAAGCTGCCTAAGTCGAGCAGCACATCGTTGGGGATCTTACCACACAACGCGTCGACTGGATAGTTTACAGCACGGCGACTCGATGAAGATTTTGTCATGGTCACGGAGAAGGAGGCTGTGGAGATTGGAGAGAATGCGGCAGTGTCATCGGCGAGCCGACCATCGACAACTGATCCACTCATGACCCCGCTCGTAGACAACAAAGTCACTCATGAGTCGGTTCTTGACACGTTCAAGCCTCTCGAGTGTCCCAGCGTCTCAATCATGCCAGGCTCATACATCGTCCAGCTTCGTAAGCTCCGATGGAACAACTACCACTCGGTGCTGCGTATTGCGATAAGCGCAACTTCCGCGCATGCATGTTTTAGGTTACACGCATCGTAGCCATTCACACTCTCGTCATCCCCTATTCCGGCATCCTCTGACCTTTACGAGCCTCCAGCGTCGGAATCTACAGTGTGAGATCCTACGGATCTTGCTCTACGCGAGCGACTGCCCAGGCGCTCGATGACTTTTGGTCCGAAACTTTAGCCTTACGACAGACTAGCCCCAAATCATGGTGCAGCACCTTGCAATCCTCTTCTTCTGCACTGTCACGCTTGCTTCCGCCGAACATGGACAGCCGTGTAGGTAAGCAAGAAGTTACAATGAATGGAGTGACCTTACCACTTCCTTTTTGGAGCCTATTCCGAAGCATCGACAACTTACATCTACGGACTGTACGGTCTTGTGGCTAGCGAGAACGAGCACGGCGGACAAGGCAGAGGACGGTGCAGTCCTTCCCCGCCCAGCTCTTCCTCAATCTCTAGCTCCTGCCCGTCCAATCCTCTGTTCAGCAGCCTCTGGTCACCGAGTACCTTGCTGTGCAGTCTTTTCTCGCCGTTTGCTGGCTTCGCAGCACGCAAGACTTCGAGGATGTCTTGATGATGGGAGCTCTCACCATACCTAGTTCTTGCTATCGCAATCTTCCGAGGTGTCAGCCAGCTAGCGGTAAGCGCCGTAGACAGATACCTTTCCTCGAAATTATAGAATGTTGGCGAAGTGCATGCCGAAGATGACGCCGTCACGACCGGCACAGTAGTTCCAACTCTCGGGATGCTCTTCACAGACGACCACGACGACGAGTGTACGGACGAGCCGGAGCCGGACAAGATGACCCTCCGCATGAGATGGGATGGGAAGACAGTAGGAGCAACGTAGACATGGGTGAGGTACGCTGCAATGCCAACTCCGACGCACGCTTGATCTTCCCTTGGCTGGACTTCAGCATTTGGACGCCCCAGCAACCCTGTTGAATGTCATCCACAACAATACTGGCAACATCGATAGTGTTCATGTCATAGAGTTCCGACTGCGGTGCTCTCGAATTCCACTCCGGTGTCGCTACGCCGGAACCCTACCGGTTTGGAAGCCGAGGGAGCCTCCATCGGATGTGCTTACGAACCTAATGGCATGATGTTTGGACTCAGCCTGGATAGCCTCCAAAGGGACCGTGAAGCCTGTTCCACGAAATAAAGTACTCATCACGGGCTACGTCGATACATGTTATGCCGACTTTGACTCGACAGTCATCTGCTCTATCGCCACCAGGCTTGGCCCCAGTCAGTATTCAGTACCGCGCCCTGACGTGAAATTATTGCGGCTAGTACGAAGCAGTCACGCGACGCTGTGGCAGCAGAAGCCCGCATTGTCGTAAACAGTTCTCAAAATCTAGCTGGCGATAAAGAAATACATGCTTCTCTAGCCGAGCTGTCGACATTCCACAAAGCTCTGCCACTCAGGTTATCTGCTCAATTCTATCAATGCCGGCATGGACAACGACAGACATTGGGAGTGGAACCTAATAGCAGAGCCGGAATCTCCTCGATGGACGGCCAGAAAGTTCCAAGCCCGCAGCACCGGCATGAAAACACCCTCACTCAGGCCAGAGCAGCCACAGAAAGTGACAAGGCTGCGGCCACCTGGTCCGGGGGATGACCGCGAGGATTACGTGGAGAAAGCGAACACACCGTTCCAGACGGAGATGATGTCAATGGTGATTACGACGCTCTCACTGAAGTCCTGAATCATCAGAGCCTTCGGAAAGGGACCTAATCCGTCGCAACACGCAGACTCACAACAAGGTCGACGGGCTGACTATACCGTCGGGCTCCCTTCTAAGTGGCCCGCAGCGTGTTTGCGCGCTCTCCCTCCACTCACCACGACATAGTGGTCACTTCAACCGCAAGGACACAACCCACGAGTCTGCTAGAAGTTGTTGCTAAGGTTTATGATGGTTCAAAGAATAGTGCGAGCGCTTCTCGTTCCAGCGCTCGTCTATGGAACGTCGCGCTGCCGCAGCAACGCCGCCTTGGCATCAGCCAACCCGACCAGGCCTCTGAACTCAGACTACAGCTGCTCGAGGTCGCCATTCTTTCGCAAAACAAAACAACGATGCGCTGCGTCATGCAAGCGGCTCGAATTAGGGGCTTGAGCTGTGAACTTGCGAAGGGTACCAGAGATGCTGCCATTACGTGCTCGTAGGATGCACAATCCAACCCTGCACGTCTGCAGTTAAGCTGTGACTGTACACCAGCAGCACCGCTGTAGCGTTTGAACATTGCTGATTCTTGAAATTGCTGGCACAAGTCCATCGTGCTGTGGCCGATTCTTGAACAGTAGTGCAACCCGTAGGGATCTTTGCATGGAGCTTGCAAAGGTTGATCCGTACGCATGTACGCTGGGGGGTTGCTGGAGCACCATCCTGGGGCAGTGGGGCAATGGGGCACCTCGCTGGGGCGGTGAATCACTTTGCTGGGCAGTGGAGCACCTCGCTGGGGCAGTGGAGCACCTCGCTGGGGCAGTGGAGCACCTCGCTGGGGCACATACTCTGGCGGCGGCGGCGACGGCATCGAAATGGCTCATTTGTGCAAGCATCTTCGTTACACAGCATGTCCTCCATCTCACTATGTTCTCGCCTGACCTCTTCACTAGCCTGCGTCAGCCCCTCTTATGTCCTTGCTCTCAATTGTGTTCGCATTGAGTGCGGCGCATTCTGCATGGTGTTCAGTTGATGTACACCGTATTAACAGCTATATCGGCTTGGGACTGCTCCTATTGCTGGTTGCGGTTGATAGACATGTTGCCAACAACAGCCGCTATGGAGCCTGCTGTATGTCAAGCACGACCATAGTCTCGACGAGGCTGCGTGTCCATCATGCTGATCACGAACATATGAGTGAGGTGGACTTTACCTCATCTGACATGCGAGTAGCCGGTAGTACGGACACGGTCCTGCGTAGTCTGCTAGGCCTCAGCCGGAGCAGTGGAATTGTCAGGAGCAACCACTTGAGCTAAGCGCTATACCCGATATTTCTCGAACGAGGCAGGAAGACGGTCTGTACGGCGCTCAACCAATGGCAAGAGCGCACGTTTCGTGGCTCGTAACATGTTTCATCAGCATTGTGGGCCTTCCAGCAAGCCCCAACCTTCGAATATTCGTGAGGCTTCCAATTCGACTTCGGAAAGGAGCATGTAGATGAGCTCACGACGGACAGCGTTGAGTAGAGGAAGAGCAAGCGAGCGCAGAGAGTGGTTCTACTGCGCGACGTTCGAACAGTCGGATGATGTCCGAGCTACGTCGTCAGCGCACAGCTTGTTCGTCTCCCATACCAGTAGCAACGGCGTGGCTCCCGTGCGTCTTCGGCAACTACGACGCCGGCGTAGAGCTTGTCTGCTGATAAGGAATGCAGTCGCGAGCGGCCCGACACCAGCTTGGCGTCGTCTCTTCGGCGGATCTGGTGACCTTGAGCTGACCATTTTTGAACAAACCGAGTCTGCGCATACCCATTTCCCTGAAGAATGCGGGTCTAATAGACGTCCTGGAAGTCGGCAGGTAGTGCATGTGCTTTGGCAGCGTCAGGACTCGCGGTGTTACGGTTGCGCTTTGACGTAGAAGGCTAAAGGGTTAGTACGTTGGTGTCCAACAACTGTGGCGGACAATTCGATAGCACCAGACTCCGCCGGACGGGCCGAAACGAGTTGGAGGAGGAAAGTCTACGATCTTGGCCGATGATGGTATGCTGAGCTGTATTGGGAGGTCCAAGCATTGCCAGTGGGCTCGAAGATACAACACTGCACTCACAGCAGTAATGACGAAGTCTGGTACGGCGACGACATCTTCACTAGTTGGTAAGCGTAGCGCAGAGCCCCAATCACTGGCTGAGGCCTGGTATTCTTGGCGGTACATGCAGTATAGTATATGTCTGGCACAGCGTCAGCCTGCTCAGTGAACCAGCATAAGTTGCTCTTGGGTTAGCGGCTCGAGTGTACAGCACCAAAGCATATCACGCCATAGTGTGCGAGGGCGCGAGTGGTTATCAATTATAGCTTTTGATGAGTCTTAGCATCCTGTTCTGCACCACCTATAGCTCCTCTATGACATCTTGGGTTGCCTTCATCGACTTGCAACATCTTACTGGACTGATAGAGTCCGGAGAAGAGCAGTCATGGCGTTTGGGTACATCCATATGCTTAAGATTGCTTGTTACAGGAACCGTCTCTACCATGCAATCGACCGCAGGCGCCGTAAAGTCACAACCTGCTTTGCATTGGGAACGGGGTGATGAAGTCTCGCAAGCACAAGCTGCCCGCTGAGCGTTATGCATCTCAACCACGTGCCTTCGCTTTCTTGCATAAGTCGAGAAGCTGCCGATAGCGTTCCATTCATTGCCCCGAATTTCAAGTGTCGCTGGCGCTGCTGGGTGATTACAGCCTCACAGCCCCTATAAGCAGCATGTTGCGATTGCTCATCGCTAAGAGGGAAACAGCCGTTGGCCATTGGGATGCAATTCGTACCGGTAGCCTGATGGCCTGTAGAGCTGTGGCGCATCCACATGCGCAAAGTGATGCAGCCCATTCTCGCTAGCTGCTGGGCAAGATGTACCGCCAAATGGTCCAGCGGAGTATGGAGTCGGCAACATTTCGTATTCCGGGGTAGAATGGTACACTTGGGTAGCCACGTGTTGCTCGGTCACTGCTGACGGCTCGATGTGGTGATAGGAGTGCGATCCGTAAAGGTTCGGCGGCAGCATAGAAGAGTCGAATTCTCCGGCGCTTTGCTGGTACACTGATACAGGGTCCACGAAGTGGGCGGAATCTGACGCTTTTGGAAAGAGGATGCGCGGTGCAGAATCAGACACTTCAGTCGTGTGCTGCTGTCGGAAGTTTTCTCGGATAGCGCTCTGCACCGGGAAGGACACCGCGGAGCCGTCAAGCAACATGTCACCCTGCGGATTCGAGCCGCAGGCTGGGTGGTATAGGAGAGCCGGCGGTGATTGTGGCAAAGCACCATTTGTTGTCGAAGGCGGTTGCGGGTGCAGGCCGTAGTGATGAGCGAGGTAGACACTGGGTCTGCCTGAACGGTGTGCTTGGCCAGTCCCAGCCGACTGACGAGCGTAAGGATCTCCATGGTAATTCTGATAGTGTTCCTGGCCAGACCAAGCTAATTTATAAGTGTGCGGGACTACGTGAATGTGCCGGTAGTCTCTCTGGCCGTGCCAAGCCGGTCGTTCGCTGTAGGGAGGTTCGTACCTGTCCTGGTAGTAAGCCTGGCCTTGCCAAGCCGACCGTTCGTTGCAGGGAGGCTCGTAGCTGTCATGGTAGTATCTGTCGCCGTCGTAGACTGAAGCTCCATGGTTGTATCCATGGTATCCCGCGCCAACCGAAGCTCCCAACCCCCACAATGCTGGTGCCACTTGTGTTTCTTCGTCAAGCCCAACGTTCCATTCTTGTTGGACCTTTGAGTTAGGCGTCTTGAGATCTTCGAGGGGAGTGGAATCCTGACGGGGACTGATGTCTTGGTACATCGCCGGTCAAGCACCGGTCAGATTAGCACTTCAACAGCTTGTCGAATTGAAATAATTGTCGCGCCAATATGTAGGATTGTTGGGTACCGCTCGATGCACGACGACAGACGGCGGGCAAAGTCAGGAGAGAGTGGGTGCAGATGGGTGTGCGGACAACGATCAAAGCAGAGAAACCAACTACGAAAGGCGGGTTGAGGTAATGGATGCTCCAGGCCGGTCCGGCATACACGCTCACCTCGTTTGTTCGTCGGCTGCAGACACGCCGCCTTCATGCATACGCTAAGTCTCCGCAGGTAACCATCAGACTGAAACGAATACAGTGACGTGAAGAAGCACAAGTAATCTTCCTATGGGAGCTCGGCATCCAACGTGCACATCAGGCTATGCTCAAGGCAGGGGATGTAATACCCGGCGCCTTAGTCCCACGTACAGATTGGCTGCGCTAGTGCTTGTGCTCGTGCGCGTGTCTGTGGGCGCTTCTGCGCGTGCAGCTGCATACCAATATGGAGGGTGGAGGAGGAATACAGTAGGGAGCATTGTCGAGGAGCGCTGTTGAGGAGCGCTGTCGTGATTGTGGAGGAGCCATAATGTGCCAGGAATCAGTTCTGTCGGCTCGGCAGCTCAACATGTCGGTACCGAGCTGCAACCCTGACATCTCACGCTTTCTCTCCATCAACACAGCCAACGCCACCCTGCTTTGCCAGCGTTGCCCGCATACTGTACTTTCATTATTAGGAACACCGCATAGTTGGCGCTTACCAGCACTACGACTTGGAACAAAACAGCCTTTGCCCTCCTCGACTGCACCTCCATATCGCATCCTGTGCACCTCCGCGCTAACTTTATCCCTACTTAAATCGCACTGCTCAGCCGTCGAAGACAAAGCCTATGCCCGCCGCTATGAAGGGTGACGCAGCCGCGAAGCTATAATCACTACACCCGAGCATGTTAGAGATGAGGTGTTCAACCCTCAACCCCGTGATCGATGTCCCGTAGAGGCACCGTCTGGGCGCGCACTGACGTGCCGACGCGCTTAGAAGGAAGAAGGCAGGAAAAAAGGCGCTCCTCACAGTAGACCTGAACGACTATATTGGCTACGATAACGTCAAGAGCTGAGGTATGCGACTTCAGTTGCTCAAGCGTTCGGTAGACTTCGCAACGGACCATTCCGAAGCGAGCTTGGTGGATACCTTTGATTGCGGCTCCACAGCATTGTCGCCAGCCGTGTTATCATCCACGCCTGTCTATAGCAACACCGGCATTATCCTCCGCAACAACGCCGCCGAAGCGCTTGAGGCGGGATGTTGCTTCAATGGTAACCCAGACTATCGCACCGGTCCGGCCGACGATACGGTTGAAGCGCCCACAGAATAGTGTGGCTTGCTCCAATTACAAGCAATCGCACTGCGCGACCTGGTCAGCGACATTCTATCGAAGCATTGTTGATGGCCGTCATGCCCAAACTCCCATAACCAAACCCAACTCCAATGCTGCCAGTATCTCGATCCCAGAGATCGATACCCACCGTACCGCTCCTACGTGGTTATCTCCTCCCTCGGGGCCTGCGGTTGTGCTTTCTCCGACACAAACCTTGTCCACGCCAGCGCGAGCAAGGCCGATGAAGACCGGGGTTTATCCTCCCGCGTGGCTTCGGTCGAGTTTACCAGAGCAGAGCATTATCTCGTGCTCTTTGACTCAGGCTTGACCGTGTCTCTTTGAACTATACTACTTCACAGCAAGCTTCCAGTACCGGTCATCCTGGCCAGACCACGACATCTGCCCAGACCACGACATCCTGGCCAAGGTCGTCGCCTTGAGAACGTCCTTGACTCTGCCTCCCGGCGGCCAGCGTCTGTTTCCCCGATCCAGCTTGTCACACTAAGATGGTGTGCACATGGTCTTCACTAGCTGAGCGGTGGACGTACTCCCGCGGTCCCGGTCCTACTTGCTGAAGTCGAACAAACTCTCCGCGCAGTCCGAGACGTTGCCATACCGAGCCTGCGAAGTTAAGTTTCTAGAGGAGCTACGCAGCGGCAGGCAAGCTTGCGCAACCCTGGTCTCTGTCCGCGCGCCCAGCCTACAGCGAACTCCGCAGCTTTGCATATAGGGATAGTGACGTCCGGCTCACCCGTCGCCTTGCCTAAACGTAGTCTTGCCTCCCGTCAAGATGCCCAGCTCAATCCACTTGTTAGCGGACATGACTAGCTTCGTGCTATTCGAGCAGAATATGAATGCACTGACGTTAGACGAACCAGAGTTTGACGGTTCAACATTTCTACTCAACGGCGCTGCGGGTATCTGCAATGTACATTCGAGCTCTTGTCAACAAACGCTTGGCGATGGACGAGTGCAAAGGTACTAATAACGAGCTGATCGGTGCCACTCACCCCGGCGTCTTACTCGCCAGCGACATATCATGCGCCTGCACGATCGTGCCTTGGTCGCAATCTCCCCACATCTCCTAGGAACTTTGAGGCGCTCCAAAGCCGCATACCTGCACCGAATTACAAGCTGATCTCCCATACCATTTCGCCTTGCCATGTATGAGGGACAAGATAACCGGAGGTGGAGATCGGAGTGTGTTCGCACTGAGCCGCAAGTTGATCGGTCTGCGACATTGGAGCAGGATGCGAGCTCCTCAGAGAGTAAATGCGGGTTCGCGCATGCCACCCGAGATAGGCGGAGCAAGGGAGTGAAAAGTAGCGAACCGGGAAGGGAGATCACAGCCAAATATGACAGATTGTCTCAATGCTGTCGAGATGTGCGCAAGTAGGTTGAGGCAAAGAGGCACTCGGTTGCGCGAGCCCGAATCCGAACACCGCGGCCAACCACACCTCACACCAGTAACGATAAGATCTATCCTTTTCCTTGATGCTCCCAGTTGTAGCGCACTTACCGGAAGTGACAGACGCACGGTCAGCGAGCACACAGCAGTTGTCTTCCACACTAGAGAAGTGACCGTCCGAACAGCTCGAGCCGCACCAAAGTCCGACAGAGAAGAATAACAAGAAGTGCTCAGGCCAACAGCAGCGCGGAGCGCTCAGGATATAATGCTTATGAGCATCGAGCTGCGAATTTCTATGCGACAGTCGTGCTCAGGGCCAGCGTGTGGACTCGGATACAACGGCTGCACGATGAGGACGCTGCTCAGCAGATGTTAACACGCTCCCGGCACCTGTCACCCAAAGTGTTGATATGTCCCAGCTCCCAAAATGGCCACCGTACGCGCGGAAAGAGAAGACACACGCCTTCCTATGCCATATCTGCCAGCATGCTAGGTCGGACGTAGCAGGTTCCCCAGGCTGCCGGTCCGCGTATGAGCGCGTTGCCGAGCGATGTATGGGGCATGTTAGCGACAGAAACCACTTGCCATTTGGGCAGCGGAGCACGGAGCGCTGCAGGCTAACAAGTGCGCTTCACAGGCGAGACGGTCTGAAACATCAGCCGTCTGTTTCATTGGTGCCATTGTACAGCTTAAAGCCACTCATCCCATCGCCTTTGCACCGAATCGAGGAAGGACTCAAACCTCCCTCCAAAGGTAAGTCTCTCTGTCTGTCTCCTACCTCATCTATTCACCGTCGACATCATGGTCTCAAGCCGCCGGCATAGACTGCCAAGTCATACTGGCCATTGCGTAAATGCTCGAAAGCTCAAGTCGCTGATTGCATACGCCCAACGGGTGAGATGCTTCTTTGGATCGATTGAGTGGTATTAGCTCAAGGCGCAGACAAGAAGAGCCACTCAGGCGAATCTGTTGGACAACCTCGCTGAGCCACGCAATAATAGCTGAAATCGCGGCCGTCACCGAGACCGTGTACGGCGCTCGGTTGGGGCAGAGAGGCAGTACGATGCGGGCGCAGCTGTAGCTACGGCGCCCGGGAAACAGGTGATTCAGGCAACGATGACATGGACCGACCTGACTGATCCCGCCTATCTGCATGGCCACAAGCGACTTGGGGCGGCTTTAAGGGTCGAAATCTCGGCCGAGACCACTTCAAAGATCAGCATCACGAACTTGCGGCAAGAAAGAAGCCTTGCGCATTCATCCCGAATGCCGTTCTCAACACTTTACGAATCGCGCTAGCATTGAGCCCGTTCACAACCGGTCATGACTGGCGACCTGAGGCTTGAGGATCGCTTAAACAATCAGTCGTCTCCGATCATCCCACCTCGCCACATCCTCCACCCAAGTTCCGTATCCCGGGTTCGAAGGAACAGCAGAAACTAGTACGACGCGGAGGTCGCGCATCTGGATGGTTCCATATGCTTATTGGGAAAGCGCAACTTGTCCGGCGAGAGGTTAAGCGAGGTTGGCCAAGATGGCTCCCTTCCAGAAGCATCTACGTCGGGTACCCCATGTCCATTGACTGGAAGCGGAGAGCTAAAGGCCGAAGACACAGCGAGTAGACGGCGATGGCCGAGAGGGCACACGGACAAGCGAGCTGGAGGTTGAGTGTAGCACACAGCAGTACCTGCAGCCATGAAGCTCACGTGGCTTGCGCTTAGGAAGTTGACGAAGAGATCAAGGTATGCATACGTAGTGAGGTTTGCGTACATTAGCGCATTTAAAGTCGAGGAGTGAGCTGACTGGTTGGAAAGCGACTCCACAATATACCAGCTAAGGTGGAGACCGAAGCACTCGGTCGAATGCAGGTCATGCAGTAGCGGGCTGCCCTGCGCCGCATTAGTCCGCCAGCGCGCCAATGCGATGGGGATGTTGTCTTCGTCCCTCCGAGGGCGTGGCAAGACACTGTGTCCAGGTAGCTCGCCATACACTCTAGCCGCATTTGTCGGTCCATCAGGCCTGGAAAGGGCCGAAACCTTGCGAATGCTTGCGGCCAGCCGTCAATGCGACGTAGGCCAGGTAGGGGAGGTAACGATCGGTCGGGTCACCTCAATGCACGATGTGCTCTTCGCTCAGCTTCCGGTCAACCATCTCAATGGTCGCAGAAGCAGAACGGCTCGGACTTGTTTGGTTCTTAGCTTGCGTCGGAGGCATCCTCTCTTAATGTGCCTTGCAGTATTCCCAAGACTGTACCGGATAACGATCGAAATGCAGACGGTTGCTGGGCCTGGCTCTTCTTCGACGGCAGCTTGCCTGCAGCGTCTTCCTCATACGGATGGACGTCTCCCGCTATGTCGTCTTTCCGTTGAACAAATGCACTTTCTAGGGCAGGCAGAGTCCGGGCTGAGACGGTCGAACCGGCGAAGAATCAGCTAGAGGCTCTATTAGCTCGATTTGCAGAACATTGTAGTAAAGAGCGGCCGCGCCGTAGTATGCTCTGCCATACGAGCTTTGACGAAGCAAAGATATCATGCACGCCACCGAGCGAAGACCTCACACTAGCCTTTCGAGCAAAGACTTCCACAGACTTTTTTCACCTTGGCTACCTAGCGATGTACACCAAGGCATTGCGAGTGCTGCTAAAAGCTGTCTCGGTCTTCTCTGCAGGCGCAAGGCGCAAAGAGACCGGCGATACTACCGCTGCGTCTTACTTGGAGCTGAACAGTCTTGGCCCTGGCCTTCCCAACCATGGGCATGCAGGCGAATAGGCTGCGATGGTTCGGTGACGCGAAGTCATAGGATGCGCCAATGGCTGCAGACGTGTGGAACGCGAAAAAGATACTTAGCTGTGCCACATCTGTCAAGCGTAATGCAGTGATTGCAGACATCCGTTAGTGTGACATGACTTGGGAACAAGTGTGCGTCTAGCTGAGCTGACTATGAGCCTCAGATGTTACCGTGGATGCTGGCCCGAAACCTACTCGCGAGTGCCGGGAGCTTGTACTCCACCGCTCCACGTGGTGTGAGGTACGATCAAGCAATACTGTAGTGGTATCTGGGGAGAGTATCAAACAACTTGACACTACTACTGTGTGAGGTAGTTGTCGGTCGATAGAGCACTTTCGCTTTTCAGCACCGCGGGTCCGTTCACACCTGCGGCGTCGCTTATGGTATTTATATTGATCGGCTTCTATCAACAAACAACGAAAGCTATACGATCAGCGCTCCTCCCGTGCAGGGTAGATGGTTCAGAAGAGAGGTCGCCATGGGATCCAGAAAGCACATGCGACTACCGTGCAAGCTGTCGCCAGAACCCCATAAGCGACTGCGTCCACTTTCACGCCAAACACAAGCCTCCCCCCTTCACATGCTTGTTGACTATTCGGAATTCGGTCAATGCCGGCCAGCGAAGAGACTTGCCCGTTACTGAACATCCCACGCCTTGTGGCTTGCGGCGGGGAAGCAGAATCCCGGCACTAACGGACCCAATCTTGCAGATCATCTGCACGCCGATAGCCGGGACGCGCGATGAGACGCAGCGCTCCACAGAATTCGTCTGGATTGGGTTTGTTCTTCTCCAGACTATGTACATGTTTGCGACATGTCGTCTCCTGCTATGAAACCCCCCACAATGCACCCAGCTAACAGCTGGTGTTGCCGCCTTGCGCCTGCCTTGCTGCCGCCCACAGACTTGCGCCATTCCTGGTAGCGATGCGCGTTTGTGCAACCACAAGATGCAGGTCATGCACCTCAACACGTATCGCAGCGCGAAGGCCAACCCGGGACAGGTGCGTACGATATTTGGGCACGAATTTGATTGCGCGCGGTCATCCATCATCTTCTTTCTCCACCCTCTCGTGTCTGCTACTTCCGATCCTTCACCCCAAACGTCTCCCTATCATGCATAGCGAGTACGATCTCTGTAACTGTATACCATGCCTTGTCTTCGACCTCGGAGGGTACGTTGATCCCGACGAAGGCGACGCAGTGCACAAACGACTCGCTCAGCGTGGGTTCACCTTACCCGAGCGCAAGGGCTTGAGCGAAGAATGGGACTGGCATAACATTGAAAACGAGGCCGAAGTACGTCGGCAGACACGTCATTTCCATCTTTACGGCCACCAACTCAAGTGCACGCGGATAAAGGGTGTCAGCCTGCATCCTCATTCCACTCCCAGGCCTGATGTCTCGGCCGCAGACTGGGCCCGTTTGTTCAGCGCCGCAGCGCATACGTACGATTGCGCGATCCTTGCCGACAAGAAGGTCCGGCAGACGGTGAAAAAGACCGTCCGTCGACTGTCCCGCACCCGTCCAGGATCCGCGCTTGCTGAAGTATACACAATCAACGACGAAAGAAGCGAATTTCCTACTCAGCAGCCAAAGACCTCCGTGCCGTCTGCGCTCTGTCAGCCCCTCGTTGCGCCCATTACCTGTCAGCGCACGCACAGTCCGAACCCGAAACAGCTTATAGCCGCTGACAGCGCTTCCTTCCTTGTCCAGCTCGGAAGTAGCGCGAGTCAGCGCAAGTACACCGACATATTGCTGAATAGATTGAACGGAAACCATCAGCCCCGGAACATGCACAGCAGTATCAAGCAAGGCTATTCCCCTTACAAAGTTGTCAAACGCGACGTAAACCCGAAGACACTTAGCTCTGGTAACCTGCTCAATCACCCTTGCCGTCATCGGCAAACTCCCGCGCCGCGTCACCAGTAAGCAATTCACGGTACCCAACATAGCAGCTCAAGCACCTCGTCTCACTACGACCATGACGGCAAGCTCATGAGAGCCGACATTCTCCGTTCGCCATCCAACTGCGGCCAGGTGATACTCACCGCTCCCATCATGCCCTCAGCAACGCAGGCTTTCTTGTTTTCATGGCCCTTGCTCACGACACGGCCAGATGTGTCTTCGTTGACCTTCCCGCACGGCGAAGACTGCGCACTTCCCTGATAGCCGTGTTGGCTGGCCTCAATGACACCATGCTCGAAGTCTGCGTCGGACGGGCAGACCTTGGCACGCACTCACCCTCAGCAGTGATATAGCGATGCCAGTGGCTTACTTCTACAGCGAGTCGCGATGGCGCGGCTTCTGGCACCGCCCTGCCCACTGCAGGAACCACCAAAGGACGCTTCTTGCTGGATTGACGTGGCGCATCGGTGTCGACAGCAAAGCCGGAAAAGCAAAATAGCATTGCACCATGGGCCGACTTCGCTTGCACCATCCCACTATTTGCGGGCTGTTCACACAGTGGACATCCTTTCACTCAATATGCGTCAACATCTGGTCCCCAGGCTCTAGCATCAGCGGCGAACTAGAGCATCACCAACGAGGACATGCCAAATGGGACACGGGCGGCAGTCAGCACAACTCTTGCCCTATCGTTACTTTCGAAGCTCAACGCATGAGTATACACGACGATACTGCTCTGCTGGAGGCTTTCGTCATGGACCAAGCCTTCGGCGGACTTGAAGTTTCCGGGTAGGGGACTCACGACATATATTATGGTCACCTGTGAGTGGATGTGGAGTGTGGAGGTCAAAGTAGTAGAGTACTGCAAGATGGGATGGTCTCATTGGTATGGGCTTGAACATCGGTGCAACGACGTGAATAGCAAGCAGGCTTTGGGATCACGGTTGCTGGATAGTGCAGTTGCAAGTCCAACCGGCCACACCAATTTCGGCAATTGCCACCTTCATCTCCAGCCAGGAGCTTGACTTGCTCTGCCACTGCAGCGTTCAGTCCTTTCACAGCCGGCACTGCCACTTGAAGCGTCACATCGCTCGCGCTTTCTCCATTCCCATTGCGGCTCATGCAATCTTCTCAGCGCGTGAAGTCTATGGACAACGAGCATCGCCCCGCTGGTACTGCCGTACCACTGCCGTGTCACCGCGTGTAATTCATGTCATACGTGCCGGAAGTCTTTGATGTCATTTGGATCTGGGCATCGCTCCTACTGCTTAACCACTGTTGCCTCCAGGGATGTAGTGTTCCGCCTGCCGGCGAATGTATTGGATTTTGTAGATCCGTCCCAGCCTAGATGGCCTTTGGGCCAGCCTTGGGTCTACCGCACATGCCTTGTTCACTGTGTCTCCGCAATCACCGCAGTCGATTCTGCTAATGCAGAGCGGCAGGTCGCCTACCACTACCACGGACATGTAAGGGTATCTACTGTGAGGTCAAAGTGGAGGCCTTGGTCGGGAGAACGCAACTGGTCGTGGTGCGGGTCGTAGCTGATACATGGAACATGAGCGCTTTCCGTGGTAGCTACACCACTCTTCGCGCCGGACTCCCTACGCTTAACGATGGCCACGTTGCATCTGGCTACGGGAGGCTCTGCAGTCGTGAGGGTATATCTGTTCCTTGTTCAGCTACATCAAGCTTAACGCATTTCTGGACCCATGCGCGCCTACAGTAGTCGTCATCGCGACATTTCAGGGACGCACAAATGTTGGGGTGAACTGGCGCGATACCACAATGCGAGCTTGGGTGTTACGTTCTGCGAGCCTTTCAGACTTCATGGATTTTCATCAATGATGCAATCGCGAACTTTGCTCAGATGGTCACGGGAGGCTATTGCCCGTACGTGGCGTCGATAAGCTCGTTTTCTCTGCTCCGAGATCTGCTCCGAGGGTGCGTCCACTCATTGAACAGAGCGATGACCACCAAGTACTCATTGAAACCCCTGTCCTTGCCACCTCCTCCACCCGGCAGCCGCGGCTAGCAGAAACGGGTGTTGGTTGGGCCCCAGGGCGGGCAATGCCTTTCCAAATTGCACCCCGGCAGCGATCACCCACGGGAAGGCGCCAGTCGCAAGGGTCTGGCAATTATTAGAAGGGGTTTGCAGTTTCCGGGCAGGATTGTTCGAAGGTGCTGGCACGTCGGGCGCAGCAGGCTGAGCGTATGTGCATAAATCAGCACGGTGAAACATATGTCCAGCGTGTTTGTTGGGACTTCACACTTCCGTGCAGGAGCGGACCGGCAGGTCCTTGTCTCGTTGACGAACTGTTGCATTCGATCCGGGCTGTTCTACCATTCGCGTGACAGGGCGATAACTTGATCTATGCGCTAGCAGCAAAGTGTAAGCAGTCGGGATGTGCTGTCAAGGCAGGTAAAGCGTAAAGTTTCCGTTATCCCATAGTCCAGGTTGACAGCCTGCTGCTTTACGCCTCGCTGTTGTTGCCGCTCACCGGCAAACGCTAAGTATTTCTGACAAGTTCATAGATAGACATAATCATACCGGCCTTGGACATGCTTGGTCTTCGAGTGCTCGTCCTCTGTGCATGAGAATGGCGGTCCAGGTGGCGACGGACAGCGACCTCATCGAATCTGGTTCTCTATTGGTCCGTTGAACATCTAAAGCAGCGGTGGCAAACAGCCTACCTGGCGGGCCATCGCAGGACAGCCAGCATAGAGAGGGTGCGCCTAGCAAGTACTTGCAATGAGGCTCGCCGCCTTAAGCGTGCGTGGGCGCGAGGCTGGGTGGGCCTCGAGTGGGATGCACCCTTCTTCCACCGTCCGCGGTCCGGGTTGTGCTGAGCTGACCTGTGTCCGTGCTCGATAATATCCATCGAGCGGGCGATACGGTGCTTCCAAGCCATAACTATAGAGTAAGCGTACGGTAAACTGGACTTCTGGTTGTGCTGCCTAAGGTACTGGGCCAATGATAACGTATGAAATCTGTATGATGCTCAGAACCCAAGAAAGGAGGGTGAAGTCACTAGTAGCGGTCGCATCAGGGCATGAGACGACTGGAGTGGTCACAGCTGGTATGGGATGGTGGTCGCCATGACGCTGGTCGCATGGTTTCTCGAAGCCGTGGTTGGCCTAGCGATGGTTAGGGTGATCAGTCGACACCCTCCAACCATCCGCGTGGTAACGGTAGGCGGGCGAGAGGTCGTAGGGCTCCGAGTGTGATAGACTGAAAGATGGCATGACTCAGGTGCAGGATGGAAGGATTGCACAGACTGCGATCAGCTAGCTCAGTCATAATAGGGGGACCGAGTGCGACATAGCCGCAGCCATTGCTCGAACATGCACTTCCACACTCAGCCAGAGGGTGTCATTGTTGCAGCACTTCTACCAACCGAGCGGGTAGCTGCTATTGTGGTGGTGCAAGTCGAGCCATATTCGACGGGAGCGGGTGCGGCCAGGGCGGCGGATGGTGGACAAGGTGCGATAGCTCCTGCGCTATCTAGACAATCATGGCTAACAGAGGTCAGCTGGACTCGGCTACGCACACCACAAGCATACACTTACAACCACGTCCATGGCTCGGCGGTCACATGTCGGACCGCTATCAAGAGTCAATGCTTCCACCACAGGATGCTTAGACAAACAACCCACAAATGGACAGAGACGATAGAGAGAGAGACGAAGAAGAGAGACACGATGGAGAGAGAGAGACGATAGAGAAAGAGACGATAGAGAGACACGACGGAGAGAGAGAGGACGGAGAGAGAGATGGCGGAGAGAGAGGATGGAGAGAGAGAGGACGGAGAGAGAGACGACGGAGAGAGAAACGACGCGGAGAGATGACGGAGAGGGGCTAGGGAGGCCGGGGGCTTACCAGCATGTATCTCAAGCGGTGCACACCTTTCGGTACTCATATTTATGTCGGTTCATCTTGAAAGATCGGAGATCGCGTCTGAGCGCTGGGTCCATATGCGCCTGGAAGTACAGGCGGAGGAGGCTCACTTACTGATACGCTTGTTAGTAACCAACAGAGCTTCTCGCAGCTCAGAACTGCAGCCGTTCGCAGAGGAACCGCACGGAATCTATCCAATAGCCCAATCCACGATCATTGTCGATGACGAGTATCGCTCCCGTCGCGTTGATAGCAAGAAGTTCGTCACTACCGGACCCTGCTTATGTTGCCGCTTCCGCTGCGGTGATGCTGCTTCTGCCAAACCAACGCGAGATGCTCAACGTCACCGTTCTCGCCGTTCGTATCCAGCGCGTGCTGCTCGATGCTACTGAGTAAATCAAACACACCAATCATCCCTCCCACCCAACCGGAGGCCACTACATCTTCGCCGCCACATGGCCGAAGACAGCGCCGATGCCGAGCAGCCGGTTCGCTCCCGCATAGGCGTAGGCGAAATTGATGCTGGAGTGGGATGGCGGTGAGGCGGTGGTTGTACGTTGTTGCACTTTGCTGCTGAAGGTGTGGGCATTTGGTGTTGGGGAGATGGGGTGATTGGGTGGGTGGCGTGCTTGAGGTTGGGGAGATGTGGTTGCGGCCGCCAAGGACCAGCCAAGCTTTTGCGTTTGCATTGTGCGGGAATATCCGCAGCAAGGCCTAGTCAGCAAGGGCAGCCACACTTCGACGATACATGTATCGAAAGCTGCATCAGGCGCCTCGCGCACTGCGTACTGGCCGTAATCCGCTGCAACCATCTCCACATGGAGGTGAAGGAAGATCGTAGCATGTGATCTCGCAGCGAGAATCAGCGGTACCAGCTCCTCTTCTCAGAGTTGGTGACTTGATCAGGTAGTTGCAGTCGAGCGTCTTCTACAAGTGTATCTCTCATACGATATTGCCGAGCTCGTTCTTGGCGAAACGAGACACATGGTGCTCTTTGAGCTATACGGGGAGCCTGCAGCTAGTCATGCCTATGGACAAAAAATGCTAGAACATGGCAACCCTCTGGGTGGACATACAGAGTCCAATCTGTGTCCTTCGACGCAAGAACGACAGCCGATGCGGATGGAGAGCAATTCCACACGCCATAGGGTGGGTACAGATACTCGCAACTACCTGCGCCACCGCCGCTTCGATCTGCTGAATACGTTGTTTATACTGCCGTACTCTGCTGCCTCCACATATCGAGCACAGCGTTACCGAACCGCTCAGTCGACGTAAGAAGTGGCACGTCTATCAGATGCTCGATGGACTTCGGGACACGCTGCAGATTCACCCAGAAAACTTCACTACCCTCCGAAAGCCCGGCCTTGAGTGTCTCCACAGCATTCCGAGCGGCGGCGATGGTCATGCTTGTCCCAGCAATGATTAGCGCGTCTGCTTGCGGTGCGAGCTTCATGTTCCGAATCTGTTCGCCGATGCTGTCTGCTTCTGGTGTGTCTTCGCCGTACAGTACGATGTCTGGCCGTAAGCGACCGACTTGATCCCGGATACGCGATGACCGACGAGGTTTCACAATGTCCCCAGAGTCCCCGGGAGGCTCTGTCTTCAGCTCGATGCACACCGGACATTCGCCGTATACGCCGTTGGGAGCTTCGAACGCGGTCTTGTGGGCGGCATTCTTTGTACAGCGAAGTTGGTCTAGTCGACCGTGTAGGTATGTGACCTTGTCACCCAGATGGCCGCAAAGCCGTTCAAGGCCGTCAATGTTCTGTGTGAACGTCCATTTCAGCTGTTGGCGCTGCGAGAAGCCGTCGATCATGCGATGGAAGACAGTAGGCCTCTTCCCCTTGCATTGCTGCCTCAGCTCTGTGATGAAGGTCCAGAAATCGTTCTCAAAATTGTTAAGCTGAAACGCTTCCAGCATCATCCGTGCTTGTGGATTAGCGTTATACGGGCCTTGAAAGCAGGAGATGCCGGCAGCCGTAGAGATGCCTGCCCCGGTGAAGACAATGATCTGGCGCTTGTTCAGCAGTTGGCGAGCGACCGTCTGCAACATATCAGCGGTGGCTGGAGCATCCGAGAGGTCTGCGGGGTCGAACAGTTCTTGTTCGACGAGGCTGGAGGCTGTCTCGCGCTGGAGCCATGCGCGCGCCTTCACCATCTTCGTTGGAAGAGCGTTACGAACCAGCGAGGACCGACAAGTTCAGCCCGGACTTTGCAACATTAACACTAACAAGAACGTCGTTTGCTAGGTAGCTCATTCACGCTCTCGCCATTGTTGACTGCTTCACACCGGCCTTTGTCGCCGTATACACGCGGAACCGGGCCATGCACAGCAACCGCTTGTGTTATGGGAAGAGGGTGCAAGTGTCTAATGTGGGGCAGCCTTCTGCAACTCTGCAGAAGAAAGAAGGTCAGGACTGTCGCATCAGTTAAACCATTAACGTGTTCCACAACATGCCCGGCATCCAACACGTCCATAGCGTCCACAACGGGCAGGCAATTGCTCAGCGAAAAGGCAGACCGGCCGGCATATCGACTGCAAGCCGCGGGTAGTGGAGGGTAGCAACCATTTCGAGCTTGGACGTAGCGAAGACTCGAGATGGCAGTGGGAGTGTTGGCATTAGCGAAGATGGTTGGCGGTGTGAAGTCGTTGGCGGCCGTGAAGTCGTTCGCGGCCGTGAAGTCGTTGGCAGCCGTGAAGGTGATTGGCGGCTCTGGAGTTGGCGGCACAGAGATGCTCGTCGGCAGTGAAGAAAGGTTGGTGTAAGCGAAGAAGCGCTCATTTGGCGGCGAACGAAGATGCTCGGCTGCAGTCAACATGCTGGCGGAGAAGAGGGCATCAGTCATGGGATGTCGGGGAGGCTTTGCAGTCATGAAGCGGGGACAGCGGCATGGGCGCTGATGATCGGCTTCTTAGCACGAAAGTACAGCATGCAGTTGGCGGTATCGGCACTAGCTCTCATAGCCACCAGACCTCGCAAGTCCGGATGAACAGGCGGTTTCCACGTTGGCAAGCTGGCTGTAGCACTCGCTGGGCTGCTTGCTGCCAGCCTGTTCTGCAGCCGCTGCAGCTCCGGCTGTCGCGTTTCCACGATGCCCACGTCGCCGCTAACCTTGCGACAATTACGGTGCAAAGCATTGGGATCCCGCTGAGGTATGAGCGTGCCAGATCGAGAGTATAGAGTACCATATTCGCTGGTAAGAAGTCACATCTCCATATCACCTTTCCTACCGTATCCCTGCCCGCCGTACGGCGGTGGATTGTCACTGAAGCGCATGACATTCAAGGTTATTCGCAGGTAGGTCTTCGCCGTTTCCGCATCGTTGAGCACACGTCTACACTGCTGCGTGTGGATGCCTACGACGCCGCACTTTCTACCGAGTCAAACGACCGTACCTGTATAGCTTAACAAGTCGTGAATACGTATTTGAGCTTGCTCGGCGGACATAGCGCTACTGGCGCCTTTAGCGCTACGACGACCTCGTACACCTCCTGCATAGCGACATTAGGACTAGCTTTGCGCGACACCTTCTTGAGCGTAGGCTTGGCACCAAGCGTCGCCCGAGCCAGACGGTCGTCCCTCGCACTGCGTTCGTTTTAGTCCTAGGTCAAGAATAGGAGGAGAAGTCGCAAGTCGCCCGTGGCTTCCTGCGGCTGCTCTGACTCGTGCGGGTACCAGCTCGTCCGATGGTTGCACCTTACTCTTATACTGTGAAGCTGATTCTGTCGAGAGTGCGGTCTACAGCCCGGCCAACTGTTAGTGGTTAGCTGCTCTACCCTGGTCGTGGCTGGTCGTCCCTGGTGGCGAGCATGTCGGAGAATTAGGTGCGCCGGCATCTAGCAAGGTGCGCATGTCCTACACCGACTGCACTGTCACGGTATGTCTTCGAAATCAACAGCCATACCAGAACGTTGGCGGACCCGTCTGAGGTTGAGAAGCTTCGTTTGGGCCGCGCTTGAGATTTGAGCACGTGAACACGTGAACACCCGGCTTTTGTCGGCTCCACTCACAGCCGCGACAGCTTCGGTTCCGGCCTTGTCCGCGGCAGCAATGGCAGTGGCTAAGTTTGCTCGTACACTTTACAGGGTTGTACAGCCGTAGAAAGCTTCGAGAAGACAGTGTTGCATGGCATAATCATCGTATTGGAGCTAGAGTTAAGTTCAACAAGCGTTGTAGCTGTTCAGCGAACTGTACAAGCACGACGGCGCGGGTATGCGCCGAAGTTTTGCAATGGCTCTAACTGGCTACTGTCTGGTTGCAGCTGCGTGGGCTGCCTCCAGCGCGGCTCTGCCATCCAATCCGACAAAGTAGGAAACAATTCAACCTAGCACCTCGCGTCAAGTTCCCACCCGAGCTATAGGTTATCCGTGCTGGTTTCGACGCGCTGCGCCGTCGCCAGCGGGACTAGTATGCTGTCAATCATTCAGTTAGCCCGGTTTCGTATGGTGTCAGAGGTGTTTGTTGATTTGGCCGGACTTACAGGAGATCTGACTCGGTGTGATGCTGCAATCTGAAGAGGGTCGGAGTTGGTATGTCCTGCCAGCCCTGGCTTTGCGTGGGTGACTGTGCGATACTATCGGTGACTGTTGCGTCTACTCCGGTGCCCGGGGTTACGGTGGCTCCTTCGAGCTGCTGGTAAGCGTGCTCGTCCCGAGAAGCTGTCGCTCTGAGAGTTGTCGGTGCAGACGGGTTGCCAGGCACGCCGTTATGGACTCCATCGTTCGTGATTTGTGCAGGGCAAGGCAGAAGGCCACCGCTCAGGCTCAGCGGGTGTGCGTGCTCACGAGAGTCGATGCGCTCTGACATTGTGCTATGATTGTCAGCCTTGCAGTCTGTCGAGCATTAGATGTACTTACCGTCCACGTTGCGGGAATCGGTCTAGGGTCGCTTCCGTGAGCGTGATACCTGCTTTCCACAAGGTCGTCATAACGTGGAACTGCAATGCCATAGCTTCGGACCTGCTCTCAATATCCTGCGCAGGAATAGGGAAATCATTGAGCACATCGAGAGCTTGCTGCACGGTAGATTGGACACCGGTGAGTGCTTGCTGTAAGCTATCACGACAGATTCGCTCTTCGCTCAGCTGCTTCAGGAAGTCATTCACGAAGGTCTCCAAGGCGGTGAGAATGCTTGGTAGCTCGGTCGCCATAGTGATGTCGTTGTCGCGTGAAAAGCGGGACATCTGATTGAGTCAACGTGCGCCGCCCGGTGTGCGTTCACGAGCTTGATTGGTGTGTAGACGTTGCTGCAGAGCGATTGACTAGGTGGTGGCCAGCAAGAACTCAGCCAGTCTAATGCGATGGCAGGAAATAAGGATCCCGCTGGTAGCCTTACGGAGCTGATCCGCGGCGTTCTGTTTGGTGAGCCTTGAAGTACGTCAATGTTGTTGGCGGCCGTCGCGTGCGGTGTGAGCGTCCACCGCGCCAAGGTATGACGTGCGGTTTCCGTATGTTAGGAAGGAACGCGTCAAACCTCCAGGCGGCACTGTATGGCGGCCTCAGGTACAACAACTGTGGCTGGCAACTCGTGACATAGCACAACCAGACCACAGGCGTGGAAAGCTGCTGCGCGCACGTCACCGTTGGCATCCCAACTCCACGCGCTACTCAACATGTCAAGGGACACGCGAAACTTCTGAGCATTTCGCATCGCACCTTGCTGCTACTGTTGCTGCACTGTATAGATACAGCTCAGTGCTTGCCACCACCTAGCCACAGCTCCGAATATTGCGCCTATCGCATACGCGTGCTTTTCCGCTCGGTAAACCGTTCAAGACGGAGGACTCAACCCTTCTAGTGATGATTATGCTACTGATATCTTCTTTTGTGCTTACAGGCAGCATAGTGTAAGGCATGTCATGCTGGCATGTCCCGGCATCATTCGGGATGCCTCTTGACGAGATCGGGCTTGTTGACGGTCTTCGTCCAATCTTCGGATCGGAATACAGTCGTTCAAACTCTTGTCGCCAATGTGCATCACCTGATCAACATCAATTGGCCGAAGCGACGACCTCAAACATGGCGGTCAGGTTGAATGACTATCCTGGCCAAATGGATCGAGTGAGCCGGGCGGACTGCGGGCGTAGAGTTTGCTGCACTGAGCAATGCCTCTAGATCAACGCCGGCATCGACTAATATGCCATCTACCATCCTCTCTGACTCGGATCAAAAGCCTGCGTCAAGCTACCGTCTTTCGGTAGCCGCATGATTCCGACGCTTGGAAGGATCGCGGAAGATGTGCCGGAAAACAGTCGTCCAGCCGCTGCACAGAGCACCAAGTCATCAAGGACAGCGCCCACTGTTCCAAGTGCGACACTCGAGTCAATGTCCACTTCTCCTATGCTTGACTTCATGTTTCCGGAGATGGGTTGTGGTATGGGTAGCAGATCGCTCTGGAGGTGCTCCAAGGTGTGACCTTCCTGTTTCTGTCGCTGGCTGGAGGAAGTCATGCAATTTAAAGTCCGCAGCCGATGTAAGCTCTGGGGCCAGCGCAGGTGTGCGAACAACGCAGTACATGCTGAGGCTCTTGCATGCTGTACTACAAGCAGCTTGCTTGCGGCGTAACATAGGCGCGGATGCTGCCACCATCTCTGGTCAGCCTTCCACAGGATGAGTGAGCCAACATCGCGGCTGTTGCCCACCGGCGAGCCAACACCGCTGTCATCAGGTTCAAGCATTGGCATCTCCGATTGAAGCCATGGTGAGATATATACCGGTGAAGCGTACATTCCGGCGGCGCCGTCTCTGATAGTTACCAGGGATGCTATGTACTCCCTTCTTCTTGACCGATCCTGGAAGAAGCACGCGATGGAGTACTCCGCCCGCACGAGGCAGCCATGCGATTGGCAATCATGACTGCATCCTTGCTAAGACTTCAAGTTCCATTGCTGTACCGCCCGCCTCCGCCCGGCCGCTATCACCACGGTTCTCACGACACCTTACATGCAGTCACTGCTGCGGTTCGTCCATCTCCACATGAATCGGTTGTTAGATGTTCTGGTCACGTGGACGCGAAGAGCTCAGACGTGATTGAAGGACAGTAGCTTCTGGCTCATACCCTCCCGCAGGTATTGTCTCCGGAGCGTAGTCATGTCGACAACCCTTCCCCGCCGGCTGCTTGAGACTTGTCAACCTCGAGTCTAGGCGGCTCGGTCGACTACATCCCGTGTTGTCAATTTGTATATTGTACTACACACTGCAAGCTCTTTCAAGCTAGCTTGGTACGCGTCTGAAGCCGTCGACAGTGACCAGGCGTTAGAGGAGTTACCGTTCGAGACCCATCATGATGATGTGGCCTCCAAGCTGCCCGGCTACCGACATAACGGCCAGGGCATGGCGAGTTCTATTTTGAGGCGAGGCGTGCACAGCACGACATGCCCAGCCTCTGGCAAGTTACTGTAAGGTACAAGGAGCGTTGATTGCGGATTTCCGACGGCTACCACGTTCCATGCGGTTTCGTCGAGGCGAGGGGCGAGGAGTGGTGGATGGGCTTGTTGTTGTTGCCGCACTCATACGCCTGAGACGAAATGGACGACATGAAGTCGCAGGTAGCGCGAACGGTGGCATGGTTCTGAATGCGTACTCATGCCTGCTCCGAACAATCGATGCTCGCTATGGCGATGCGTGGCGATCTGTTTACCTCGTACTCTTCGGCGGTAAATTACAATAGCCCGCCATGGAGGATAGTGACCGGATTGACTCGGGTTGACGCACTCTCCACGAGCAAGCATCTTGAGCATGAAGTCCGACAACCGCCCTCATGACGTGTTCAGGTTGTCGTAGTTCCATCTGCGCTGACTGCGGATCTGATGGATGAACTGTCCGTAGCCAAGAAGTGCGGAGTTTCTGGGTTGCAAACGCAGTGTTCTGGGGCTATGGTGAGGTACTGAGCGGGCACGATCGAAAGCATGCCGGAGCAGTCCTAACGGAGCGAGTCCATCATAGCAAGGTCTACCGCCGAAACACGAAGTCAGCAAACCTTGCTGCCAGATCATTGGTCCCAGCATCTACCCTCCGGTATGCTGGGTTGCAATGACATCCGCCGGGAACGCAAGTGGTGAACGTTGGCGAGTTGCACGGGTGTTCCTCTACCCCACTTTGTCACGCCCTTTGAGCAGTTGGAAGTGCTTCTGACGGTGATGGCCTGATGATGTCGCCATCGTTAATGGCTACCACTACCTTCTGGAGATGCTTGCATGACATTCACGTCAGTGTCAAGCGTGATGCTCGCCGCATCTTCATGCATGCATAGCAATGGTCGGGTTGCATGCTCAGGGCCCGTAGCTGCAGAACTGTGCTTCGCCTGTCCCACTCGGCCGAGCCGCGCAGAGTGATGCTGCGTCTCATTTTCCAGTAGCTTGGGGAAGAGCTGTGACGTACAGGGTCCGTCAGAGACAACCGGGGAGTAGTAACGAATCTGGAAACGTGCGAGACATCACACGAAGGCGACGTTGATGGCAACAGAAGACGGGACACGGCTCAACGGGCATACATGTTGTTGGAATTGGCAGGAGTACAAGCATTTGAACCAATTTTGTAATCATGCGCAACACGACCAATAGCTGCGTAGATTGCGCTGTTGAGATTAACCGAGACAGCCGATTAATGCAGCCGGGCTGGATTTCCGCAAGCTGTCGGTTCCTGCCGGCGCATGGCACTCCCCACACATCCCGCGCAAACTCCACCCTCTGAGCGATCTTAAAGTGGGTTCATTGACGCGGCTTGTATGCTGTACCGTATACGTGCAGCGTTGGGCGTACCGAGATAGCACAACATACAGGGGTCGGTTTGAGAGTGCCTTCGTGCTGGAGCAGCTGAGAATGTAGCAAAAGATTGCAGCAGTGTGAAACGTCTTACGATCATGTCTTCAGGTTAGGAACATGCATGATCCACGGCCTACATAGCAGCACCGCAGGCCCGCATGGAAGCACGGAATCTGCCGCAGATGAAGAGATGGTAGTAGCTTAGCAGGGAAGCTCCCGCGCGGAACGCTCAACGAGCGCGCGAGGCGCAAAACTAGCCACATAACTACGGCCGCGCTGTCTTTGTCCAGTGTACTAGACGCGCTATGCCTTGGTAGCAGCCGATCAGACACCTATACCATCGTCACGAGAATCGGTCTCCGAAGAACCATGGTCGGCAGCTCACAGCGATCCAGGCGCTTTCGCGGGAGGGCTGTCGTCATGTGATCTTTCTGACTCATGTGGAACTTTGCCAGCGGCCGGCCTATGGAAGTTCTGATTGGTCGAGCGCGGCTTCTGTGATGCAGCAAACATGTGAAGAACATCCCTCGACAATGGTCGGTGGCCGGAAGCGAGCATTGTTAATGGCGTTAGGCTGCAACACCTGAGTGATTGTGATACATTGCTGCATATACAGAAGCTATACCTGGAAGCGAGGATGCATGGGTCATCGTGCGTATCCCAATCCACAATCCTCCCTTCGACTGCATGGCGACTGACATGCATAATGCACAGTACGCCGCCTCTCACTCCAAAGTGAGGAGACGGAGGATGCACAGTGAACCAACCGGAGGCTCCCCTGGAGAAAAGGGTGCAGGGTTAATCTGCACACTACACTGTTCTGGCTTATGCTTGATGGTGCAGCAAGGAGGCGGAGGATAAGCACTGTCGTACTTACCTTCCTTCCTACCATCCAAATCTGTGCCTTTGCATAACTAAGCAAGGAGCATGCCAGGGTGCAGTTTTGTCCTCTGCCGATAACAGCCATACATGGTGAAGCAAGGAGACATGGATTGCGACTGATCGCGCAGGAATGACAATGCCAGGGACGGAGCATGATGTGGCGAGCTTGCAGAAGAACATGATTACGATCGTATCCCGCGTCGTTGAGGAACCTTGTCCAGCACTCTTTCCCTGCACCAGCAATCGAACAGCCAGCAGTCTCGACAGGATTCCGCCAGCCAACATGTGTACCGAAGTCACGCATCGGTACAAGTGTCAGCACACCAAGGTCGAGAAGGCGGCATGCGCAGTCTCCAAGAGGACGGGTTGCGACGACATCAAGAAGCGGGTGGTCGTTCATGACCAGAAATGCTTCCGCTGTGGAGGCGGCCCTTAACCGGTATGGCTCTGTGCAAACTTGGTCGTACGAATTTGGCCTCACCACCGAGGGTTCAGTAGGCTATTCAGAGCGCGCGGCCATGCTCGCCTTGAACGCAGACCTGCTGGTCACCGTCCTAGTAGATGAGATGCGAGCATTGCTGTTATGCTTGCTAGGGTTGGGATTGCCAGTGAAGGTTGAAGGATGGGAGTTGATGTTGACAGCAGCAACGATACCGGGAGCGAGAGTTCTGGATGGACAGACGGACGGCAATATATGCGTGATGTGAGGTGGACTTTCGCTCATTTCGGGGAACCACCGGTAGACTCGCTGTGCTCTCAGCATACGTGCAATCACCCTATCGTTTCCCAGATGCCGTCGAGCTTCTTCATTGTCACCTACTCTGTTCGACCGGTGAAGGGTCCAAGTACCTGAAGCATGCATGGCACACTCTCGCTCGACCTATCAATGTGTTTCTCCTACAGGCTAACTGTCAACAGACCTTGAACATCGAACCAGAGCACTTATCAGCTATCACGTTGTAGGTCCATAACACCCTTCCGCCCCCTCTCCGACGGCGCTGCTCATCCAAGATAGGCGCCTGTGCCGCCTCGAAGGCGCCTCGCAATTTCCATGCTTCAGGCCTCGGCTTCGCCGACCACAGCTGCGCTACTCTTTCGCAGCAGGAGTTTCTATAAGCCACTGCCGCAACCGTAGCTTTTGCACACATTTGAGGCCGATGACGTGAGGCAAGAGCGTAACGTTGCCAGGATAGTTGTAGGAAGCAAGCAAAACCGGCGGCAATCTTCAGCGAAGCACCTGTTGACGCGTTCCACGTACATAGGCGTGGGTGGTGGTACTGCACAGGTATGGTTCGACGGTGACCTGGTATGCGTACGGGAAGCGAGTGGGGTGCGATCTGGATCGATCGAAAGTGATATGCTGACGTTGGCACACTAGCATCGGTACGCTCTGTTGGAGACGAAGTCTAACCATGTGCTAGGGGTGAATGCCAAAGCCTTCAATATCTTGACGGAGGGTGGTAGTCGGTCTTCCGGTGCATGCGCGTGCTCCACAACAGGCGGTTCGATCGACCGGGTGAGCAAGGCGGAAGCAACGGTGAACCGGCTGCTTGAGAGTGAATGTACGGCTAACGTGCCATAGTCTCACTTCATTTGGCTAAGTAATCCGCGGTGCCGATAGAGGAGCGCACCAATACTTCTAGAACAACGTTCGCTCGAGCCTTGGAGAAAGCAGACCTAGCGCGTGTTGCTGGCCTGGAGAGCTCGCGAAAGCAGTACACCGGCCTGTGACCGACGAGCAAATGGTATTGCACAAAGAGTCTTGATGACCGCTGGTAGTCTATCGAAGTCGCCATTTTCGCGCATTACGGATACCATCATTAAGACCTCCTCCCTCTGGTATTCGCCTCAAGTGAAGGCAGTGAAGGCCTCCTTCGTAGTTCCTGCCTTCAGCCTCTTACGCCTATGCCTCCATCCTCACGAGCCGTCGGCATGCGCCCGCCTCAGCAAAGCGACAGCGATGCGCGGAGGGTCAGTAGTACAAGTGTGTAAGTGGTGCACATACGAAGCCGTGTCGGAAGCAGGGAAGCTTCAGAAGCCCATGTCACGAGTCTGCACTTTGCCCGCTGCCGGAGATGATGTCCGCTCTCGGAACCAGCGCCACGACGGCACCCACCGCCACACTCACCTCATCCAAATCAATGACAAGATAGCTGATCGCTATGCTCTGCCAAATCAACCATCCAGCCCACGATAGCGCGTCTGTTCGCACAAGTCCGTTCCTGTCATGTCAAGAAGCTCCGCCGCACGCAGCCTTTCTTGCTGGGGACGGACACCGACTGCTCCATGCAGTACCAAATCAGGTCTGTCCAGGTCGACAATGATTGGAATGGTGGGAAGAATGTGCCAGCAGGGTGCAGCCTGCTCCGAGCAGCACATACGACGTGCTTACAACATGCCGAGTACGCGGCGTCTAGGCAAGTCAGTGACAGCTGAGTGAAGTCAGCGATATGGGTAACGAGTGGCTTGGGGGTCGGTGACCGCGCCTTGAGCAAAGGAGAGCGTGACTGCAGCTCCATAACGGACCCTGTCAATACAGGTGCGCAGGCCCCAATTTCGTCTGCGACGCCCTCAAAGTACGCTGGACCAACTCTCATTGCACTAATAACTATTGGCTGTGCTGGAGATGGTCTTGCAGTAACGCGCACTACGTCCCATCTGTCTCTAGTGATTCTTCTTAGCTATGTTCGTCCCACCCGCGTATCCTCGGTCTTATTACACCCTTGTCATTGAAGCTTGTGTTTGGCCGGCTCGACCATCTGGCTGTGGAAGCCATGGCCTTTCTGCCAAAGCGTCTTACATCTACAAACACTTAGAAGGTTCCTACAGAGGTAGCAAAGGCCTACGAGGGTAGACCCGCACGGAGTCCATTTCGTGAGCCCGTGACACACCGGGCCTGAAGTCAAGTGGTGGATATATAAGTGAGGCGCCATTACAGACACACTGCCCATGACGGCGGCGTTATCAGAATGAGATTATCGATCACGTTGCGCCGAGCCGTTATCCACACTACGAGTTGCGGACGACAGCACCTATGGCTGGCGGCAGACGGGACTGGTGTGATCGAGCATGTAATTCGCCTGGCCGTGGCTATCTCGTCGGCCTCGCTATCCTCACCTATCACCTGAGCTACAAGCGTGGGGTTGGTGACGGCGCTACAATTGCGATTGCTGACACCAGTGAGCTTGCACTTGGTGATGCCGGTCAGCTTGCATTTTGTACCATCGGTAATATTGCATTTCAGGATGCCGGTGAGGTTGCGGTCGATGCTGCTGGTGGGGTTGGGAGAAATGAAGATTGGTGTGAACGAGCAGGTAGGTCGCCGGACTGCGACTGTCGGAATGCTCACTATAGGGTCTAAAGATGTATCGGGCATCCAGCTCCTCGGACTTGCCGGAGCTTAAGGTAACAGCAAAGCGATATATCATGGTCATGGTCTTGTCATGACGGAGTCAAGCAGCTCGGATTGCCTCTCTTGGTCGATCTGGGTGGAGTCAGGCGGCTTGATAGGCTGAAAACGCTGTCAGCTAGTCTTTGATTGCCGAGAGGCATGCGAACGATCAGCCACCTTGACGGCTGCTCTCTTCTTCCGCGGCATAACTGCTACTGGTGTGCCTTGCCTGCGAATACAATGTCGCCTCGAGGGTCGTCAGGCTGGGACCCTTACGACCACCCCCAACGGCTGCTCTCTTCTTCTGCGGCATTACCACTACTGGTGCGCCTTGCCTGCTAGTACAGTGTCGTCTTGAGGGTTGTCAGGTCGGAGTGCCCACGATCACACGCTTCAACGGCTGCTCCTTCTTCCGTGGCATCACTGCTACTGGTGCGCCTTGCTTGTGAGCACAAGGTTGTCCTGAAGAGCGCAGCTAATATCGAAAGCCTCTCCAGCTGTGTGCCGTCTTCGCCTAGGCTGACCACGTCAATGAGCGAACACACGAGTATTGCGATGTGGGGTAGACGCTCCCTCAACGATAGTGATTTTAAAATGCTTGATGAAATGAAGCTCATGAATCCGCACACAGGAGTTGCAGACGAGTTCAGACTTTGAAGGGTTGTCAGGCAAAGACGAGGGGAGATCTAATGCTACGCTGATTGCACAGGTCACTATGTGTGAGACGCAGCCATCGGATCCGTTGGTGTTATTCCCTCTTAGTGTGTCGCGATTGGCGAAGGCCGTTATCTTCTCTTGTAGAGACGGCAACGGACAACGTGAGGTCCACGGTGCTCTGTCATTGTTTGCGGATCTCTCCAAGTCCATTGTGAACATGCTGAGGTACCAAACCGGTGTCTTGCCGTTGACCGCAGCGTCCAGCTCAAGCCTAGTCTTGAAGAAAGGTGATTCGTTCTTGCGATCCACAGTAGCGTCTTCTTGGGAGCGCAGAGTCGGCAGCGGTTGCTGAGCACGTCTTCACCAGTGTTGACAACTTGACGTGCAAAAGCGGTCATTGTGCCTGCCATTCATTGTGTCTGCCATCCATTGTATTAGCGGTCCTGAGGCAACCACGCGCTCACGGGAGCGTGAAGCTGCGGATCGTGTATCGATGAGGTACTCCTTTAGAACTGGCCGACCTTGCATGATCGATGCTCCCAGTCTAATCGTCAGCTGATCAGAGACGTTAGCATCCTCGTCGGCAGCGCCAACGTCCTCTTCTTTGAGACGGCGCGAATGCGACGATATATTTTCGCCATTTCATTACGAACCTTGCGGCGGTATTCTGCGTTAACGTGAGCTTTCCCTTGACACGGACCCGCGTCTTTCGCTTGCGTCGAGTTGGCAATACAAGTATTAACCTTTGCTTTGTAATGCTTCACGTCGCGAGCGGAGGATGTCATGCGCCCTTCAGCTCGTTCAGCGTTCTGCGAGTGGCGCACAGCTGCGCCAAGTGATGACTGAGCGGCTGAATAGCATGTCGAAGGGGAACCAGGGCGGAGATTGCAGACATGCTCTTTTTGCATGTGAGCAGCAGAACTCGCCTTCCCATGAGCGTGCTGCTGCATAAGGCTTGAAGACAACAGAATGTCACGAAGTGAAGCGTACAGGGCGAATATGCATAGACGCGCGAACCGCCAACCTACGTGTCATGCATACTGTTCATGTCGGCGATTGTGGCCTGTGGGATGGCTGGTTGGACTCCCGGCTTGTACGAATCATTGAGTCCTGGATCCGAGGTTGCGATTGAAACTCCTATGGCTCTATGCCGCTAGATGCTCAGCCTACTGAAGTCGCGCTGCCGTAACACGGGCTAACCCGCAGCTCCTTCTGGAAGGAGCGCCCGGAAAGGCACGCGACCGCAACGGCGGCCCTTTGTCCGACTCCAGTAACAATCTGCAAAGAAAGTCAGCCGGGTCAATGCAGGCTGCTAAGTCGGACGTTGATCGCCAGTATCGTGGTCCTGCTAATGCTTTTGAAGTCGTGACAACGGTGCAGCACGCGCTGCTTCGACGGAACGAAAGCTTGCCCATCGTATACAGGTCCGGACCGTCGTTGGTGTTGGCAGCTTCTGCATGGTGAATGTTTGTGCCACGTTCAATATGCTATCGTCATATGTGGCCGGCTGACTCGGATGTCTCCATACCGAACTTCTGCACCTCAGGATTCCGTTCAAGCGACTGGCTTTGAGTGTAGTTACTGGAAACGGTGACAGCGCATCCTGAACGGTAGGCTTTGAACGATCCAAGGTGCGTGTGAGCAAGATTGCGCCGAACGGTACATTACTGCTTCTTCGACTGACGTTCATTGACCAGCTCCGTGCGACTCGGTCTAGATAGGAACGAAGCGGCATCCTTTGGCGGCTTGTTGTACGCTTCTACGGACTCGCTTATAAACACAGGGACGGTGACTGCGATAGCTGCATCACTGACCGCTGTTCCCGCAGGTCTGACCCCTCCTGAAGCAAGTAGCTCCTCCGCGTCTGTAAGCGAGTCACAGACTTCGATATGAGTCGCTGAGATCTACATAGTCGTTAACAGAAGTTCGCGCGAGGCCGCCGTTATACTTGCCACCATGACGAAGGAGATTACGACGGTGTTCGCATACGGCGTCATCATCGAGCTGCTTAACGAACTACCGCTCGCTGCATACATTACAAATTAAGCCATCAGGATGGCCGAGGAGATCCTGTGTATACTGCCAAACTGTATCGGGCGGTGCTGGACCGTTGACTGAGCCATCCACAAGAGGAACGGGAAATGGTGGATAAGGCATTCCGGCACTCTGTCATGAAGTCAGCTACTTGATCAGGTCGGCTGCTGCGCCGCGGCGACTTTGACTTCATAATCTCACAGGCGAAGGAGTGTTCGTGCCAGCAGAGCGGTGACAGATACTGTGGGAGGTGCATAGGATCCGAAATTCCTGATCATGCTTCTCCGCAGACCTGTTGTCGGCATTCTTCTGCAGACAGTTCTTGTTGTTAGAAGAGCTCATAGTGATTTGTGGTCCCCGTCAACGAGCCATTTTCGGCACAGTATTCTCTTCCCCTAACATCACGAGTCGTGTATGAAGTCATACAATGGACCCAGCTGGACGCACGTGAGCCTAATGTCAACAGGATTGTGACTGCAGCTCAGACCGCATCAGCCGTACGGACTATGAGGACATGCGCGCATTGCGGCGGTCACGGCTCGAACTTCGTCAACATTCGGCCCAGGACTCGAGCCTTTCTGCCGCGGATGTTTACAACGGCTTGCAGAGCAGAAACTTTGTTAGACGAAGTGTGAAGATCCGCGCACGCAATGTCAGGCTATACCTTATGCATGAATGAGGATCGGGCGGACTTCGGGAGGTGGACATTGCAAGCGGAAGCTCCCGCACTTCGGTTATGTGGGAATGCGGCAAATCCGTCGATACTTCTGTCGCATGGGAGTAAGTTCAGGGTGGAAAGGACAGCCCACTGCAAGGTGACTACGACCGGGCGGGCAGAAGAGCAATAGTTGTCTACTTGCACCTACCTGCCATCATTGGCTGAAGCAGCTCAACCCACCAGGTCACCCCGACATCAAGATACGACGGTTGCTAACGGGATCGTGTTTGCATGTCTCATAGTCTCTCCTGTGCCGGGTGCAAAAACAAACGGATCTCGTACGCGATGAACATTCTTGAGCAAACTAGGGCCATTCTGTATCGGTAGAGTGTCGCAATCCGACCTACTTTGAAGGTGCTTTCTTCAGCGGCCACTTCCCAGTGACAAAGGTGGCATTCCAGAAGCAGGATGTTGGAACAAGCACGCAAGTAATGGCTCGATAGATGGGAGCGTCGCCCGTTTCAATGCGCAAGACCGCACCGTCGAACTCCAGATGTCTCAATCAACCCCGGCTGCTGCTCCCCGCTGATTCCAAAAGACCTCTGCGCTGAGCTGGAGTTTCACCAACCACGGGAAGTTGCTGCAATGACTTAGACTCTGTACACACGCTGTGGAGGGGTGGCAGCACCATGTGCTCGATGATCCACAATCTTCGCTGAGGTGGGACGGTTCCTAGGAGGCTTGATTGACATGGGTCACTCTTTTGATGCAGAGCTAGCATCGAAATGATGAAGTATGCCCACCTCAACCGGATGACTTGCACCTTAGACCTTGGCCGTACGATCATTGACCGATTACCGACGAAACGGATAGGTGGCGCGTTGTTGACACAGCTAGTTTCACGTGCGCATTGTATCTGGATTCGGTCGTAGTTGCGATGCGTAGTTTCTGCGCAGACGGCTAGCGGCTCCGTTTGCCCCAGCCATGAAGCTCCAGCGACCGATGATCTCTTTTATGCGCAAAGTAAACTCTACCTACTTACCACCTGGTAGCCTCGTTCTTCCTACGCCTCCCTCACAACGCTCGCTTAACGAGCTCGATCCGCGGTATGAGCGCAGACCTAAAGGACGACCCCAACCACATGCTCGGGCCGGTAAATCAAAATGTGACCTGGAATGTAGCTTCAGAAATTGACGACGAGGAGTATGCCACGTCGCTTGATGCGCATGCAGAGGATTGGGAGGCTCAAGTCATCGAAATCACATTGGCTTCCTCCGGTCTTGAGCACGGGTGGGCTTCTGTCACCACATGCTTCGCTACTGGCGTAGTCAGTGGACCGCATCGCATCGCGATCGATATGCTGCAGGAGAAGTGTCCCGAGCGCTTCAGGTAGGACGATGTACGCCATAACTATGTCGTAGAGTTGTGCTGACAACGTTAGTAGGCAAGCCGTGATTGAACACGAGCTTCGCGCGGCTGTCATCGCCGAACCTCGAACCCAGGCAGTCCCGTCTGCAGGCCATTACAAACCTTTCACCACCGAGCCCCCTTCAAGCGTACCTCCTGACATTGGTTCAACCCCTAGCTCGACGATTCCACATCCGCCACGTCAGAGCACGCCTCTTGCTGCTGCAATGGCTCCACCTACGCCCAAGTCTACGACTCACACCTCCCTCACCTCTCCGTCATCAAAAGCTTCGAAGCGCCGCAGAAGGAGACGCAGAGAGGTCGTGGGAGTCAATCTTCCACGTGGTAGTCCACGTAAAGCCACCCGGCGTGTGAGTAAGTGAGTCTCGGGCACTACAATGAGTGAGAAGTGTGTCAGAAGTCATCAAGATCGCATGCGCTACACTCAAAGGCATCATTAGAAGTGATGTCGTTGGTCAACACTGTGGGCTGGCGGCGAGTGTTGTAAAAACTATTTCCCAGATAGCTCGTGCACAAGCGGCCAGTGCTGTGGTCAGACGCCGCTCCCAGATGATCGACAACAACTACCTGTTCGTGTCTATAAATCAAAATAGGCGTTGTAGCTGACAAGTTTTCCCCGCCGAAGGAAGTGTACTGTTGCGCAAGCTTTGCCGGCGGATGGCCGTATCGGTATCAGATTCACATTCCATATGTCGATGCTGCGGTCCGAGCATAACAGCCAATTCCAGGTTACGGCCGTCGTTAGAACGAGGGATTGACAACATCATTGCGACCAGTATCCAGCGTTGTATGCCACCCTTCCATACGCAGATCCACTCTCCCGCTTTGCCTACCGACAACGGGGCCGATGAGCCTATCGGTCCGCTCAACGTCCCACGTCCCGTCGGTGCGTTCATCTCGGTGTAACCTTTTCTCCACATTGTAGTATCAATTTGACGTTGAAAGAGCCCACATACCGCGCTATTTGTTCCGTGGCGGAAAGGCAGACCACCATGCAGAGTCTACGATTGTCCACGGCATCTGAAGGCGCAACTGATGCACAGCACGGATCCTAGATGAGTACTCGTATGGCTCCGAGAGTGACGATCATCGACACTTCCCCGACGAGCTACGCTCAATACATTGGTGTCCGTCCGCAGGACAAGGCGCACAATAGGGGGCGTAGCTGCAGATGATGACACTGTCCAGCACGTTTGACGCTTCAAGTGGTTCGGGTTTGAGGAACGCGCTACTTGTACGTGGCACCTCACCCAACGGCCTTCAGCAAAACACCTTGCACAGGCAGTACAAGCCGTACTGCTGATACATATCCTCCATCTTGCCTAACCTTTCCTTCTTCGTGTCCCGTTTACTTTCTTCCTGCCTTACGGGCCGCCACGTCCTGCCCACCTTATTGGACTTCTTGGAGTACGTCTACCCAGCCTTGGTTGTTGGTTGACACAGATTACTCTATGCTCGGAGGACGGATGCTACCACTGGTATATCGCCACTATCACGGGGACGATTGTGAAGGCCGGCCAGTCCGATCTAAAGATTGAGCAGCCAGGAACAGCTGGGCTTGCATGCTTCCGTCATCAAGCTTGCGATGCGCAGTGACAACACGCGACTCCGACATCAGCCAGTCGTCCCCATATCTTGCGAAGTGCCGCAGAGCTCCCGAACAGTGATCAGAAGATATCCCGTCTGAGCCGCCCACGGCTTGCAGGCTCGCTAGGGTACCACCTTTATGAGAAAGACTATAAGTACACCACACGTAAACAGTGATACAGTCACGGGCGATTTGTTGCAGTGCTCCGGTCGCTGACAACGACGGCTCCAAGACGAGTCGCAACGTGCCTCAGGTTCGCCGAAAGACCACTGTCGAAGACGAACACTATGAACGCACTTTATGTTGGCGACGAAGCTTCTGGAAGTAGCCGATCTTTAAGGGCAAACTTCGAATACCCCTAACTCCATGGCGCCGCGGCATACCGAAGTGAGCGCTGTAGTACCGAACTCTGTCAGGCGCAGCCGGCCATCCCTCGGTTCGTCCAATTGTCGGGTCTCGCAGAGGCGATACGCTCTCTCCCATATCCAACAGGCACGCGTACTGAAACATCGAAAGCTCAATGACATCCGTCCGGCTGTCTGACCGTAAGACGGAGCTCTCAGAGCGCCAAAGTGAGCGCGTAATTGCATTCGACTTAGCTGCGCGAGTGTAGGGCAATACAGCGGATGTATACCGACTTTGCTGACACGTGGCGGAAACCGAGCTGGCACTGTTATTAGATGGATGGTGTGTGAAAGGAGCGCAATAGCGTCTGGCGATGGGCCGCAGGAGACGCAGCGATGGAGTCACGAAAAGGTGCGGAGAGTGATTGGGCTTCCATTCGCTGTAACGCGATGGTGAACGCTCGTGTGACAGGCTTGGGGAATAGGGTGCATCTCTATCTCATCCGCGGCCGCCTATAGATCGCTCAAGACAGGTGTAAAGTCTACGGGAGCGCAATGACGTAGCTCTGGTATATTGTCTCTATGCCGAATGCTGCGATACCGGTACCCTCGTATGTTGGATCCGGTTTGTAGCGAAGTAGCCGGTCTACGCAGCCTACCTAGTCGAGACTGTAATCAACCTCACGAGCCCAGCCGCGCCGGGCCTAGCTTGACCGCGCTGATCTGTGTTGCACCCGGCTGACAAGTGGGGGCCAAGGAAGTGGCTAGTCCAAGGCTGAGACCAACGGTGATGCTGGCGAAGCCAGTGGCGGCGCGGTCGGAGAGAATGCAGCGGACAGTCCTGGACCACGTGTTGCTGCGTTTCCGATTCGACACCTAGAGTGGCCGCAAGTGCAGTAGAGGCTGCGAGAGGTGGTGGCATCACTGCTGGCAGCGATGTTAGGTCTGGCACTCCTGGTCACCACCCTCTCGTTCGTGTGTCGCGGCGTTTGACCACAGGCTCGAGATGAACTTGCATCGTTCTCATTCGGCATAGGGTGTATGTGTTGAGCAAATGAGATAGATTCAGAATGTGGATGCAGCCACCGTACAGCAGTGGGTGCAGCTACAGATCGAAAAACCATCAGCAACCATGGTCCAACGTTGGGTGCAGCAACGGATAGCGTTGCCTGCTCTTCTCCGTCCCCATCCATGAGCAGGTTTGGCAGCGTTTGACGAACGGTGCCACGTGGCCACCTGTTTTCTTGACGTGGAGGTTGTGTAATAACACCCAATAAGCCTTAGTGCGAACTTCAACAAGGAACCCCAATGCCACAATCCTGAGTTGCGGTACAGGACGTACATCATGTCGTATCTGCGTAATGGCGGGTACAACAGAGACTGTTGCTCGACAGCTCCATAAGTTAGTGTAGATCACCTTCTAGTACAATACCGTCACCCAGACCACGCAATGGTACATTCGTGCCGTATCGGCCATACGTGCAGCGTTCCCTTCACCCTCATTCGATGCGTCTACGACCCAGATGATTACCCGCTTGATGCGCCGCAAGTTTTGCTATCTACTCTCCATCACCAATACCGCTTTATTGGTCACCACGGTAGTCTGCAGCAGCAATAAGCCGTGTGGTACCTTGTAAGACGCTCACTGGTGTGGATCCGAGCCAAAACGATCACCTATTAAGGAACTATGAACTTTCCTTCCCCACTACCTCTACTCGATCTGCTCTCCGCTCGTGACCTCTCCCCCGGTAAGCGCAGCACGCCAATCCGCACTCATCAAAGAAGAGTTCAGCAGCGTGTTCTTGTGATCCCTTACCAACGAGCGGCGAACGTAAGGCGACCTGCGGCTAATGAACGCGAAAGAATGCCGAGCCCAGTGCCACTTGTGGCCGTCGTCGCCCACTGCAGGATAAACCGTGGCAGCAACGTGTGCCCGCTCAGCCGAAGAAGGAGACCTGGGTGCAGGAGCAGATGTTGCAGCTGGTATAGCGGCTTGAGGTGTGGTGTGGATGCACACGGATAAGTATCAGAGGTGGGGTGCGCTTCATGGTATGAACCGAAGCTATGTGATTTGAGCATGGGTGTGGCTCATATATTGACGCAGCGTCCGGTAGTCGCGCTTAATGCCGAATGGGATGGTATTCGGTCGAAACATGCTTAGCGTTGGCAATCCGCGCTGGGAGGGTTTGACGTGGTCTTTCAGTCCAAGGGTAGCGGCGGGGAGTAGCGGTCATACTGGACCGGGGTTCAGGCCTGACGGCGGAGGTTGTTGTGACTCAGATCGTTGAACATCTCTGACTGCTTACGATCGTCTGCTGAACTGGACTCGCGACAGAATACACGCCTACGCTCGACGATAACAGCGCAAGGCCGGAGGTAGGTCAATATACAACAGACAGGTTGGAAACGGCGTTGACTGTGGCGCTGCTGTAGTGGGCTTGAGCGAGCGGTGTATGCACGGTACCTGCTAAGCTTGAACAAGCGGCATGGCGTCTGCCATCATTAACATGAGCTACCCACCTACAAAACAGTGACTTAACCATCCCATGAGAGACCTATCGTGCTTCCTCTGTGAGTCTGGAGAAACAATGCTTATGCGGTAACACTGCGCGCCTCCCAGGAGATGTGCCCAGCGGTGTCGCTGCTAACAATCTGCTGCACGTCAAGCAGAAGTCGGCATTGTTGATGCTTATGAAGCCTGCATAGTATTGATGAAGTCTTCTTCCGCCAATGGCGTTACCCCCTTGAGCCTACACTTCTTGGTACACCACTTGTATGTGGGCATGGCAGGCGTCAAAGAAGTTGTTCTAAGGGTGGTTATTGATGGCGTGGGAGAAGCCGTAGATGGAGCTGTGGATGGAGCCGTGGACGGAGCCGTGGATTGAGCTATAGATGAAGCTGTAGAGGGAGCTACAGATAGAGCTCTAGATGAAGTCGTTGGAGGAGTCTCGAATGGAGCTGTTAACGAATCCGTCGTTGCTGTCATTGTCGGAGTCGTCATTGATGTCGGAGTCGTCATTGATGACGGAGTCGTCGTTGAAGTCGTCGTTGAAGTCGTCATGGAAATCATCATAGAATCTGTCATCGGAGTCGTCGGAGTAGTAGCTGAAATCACTTCAGGAGCCGTGCAGTTGATCGCCACGGCGATGTTCGGTCCACGGTTAATCACTTGGTGGTAGGTATTAGGTGCGGTATAAATGAGCTGTCCTGCCTGCTGTTCGACGATCTGAAAGTTGACGTTGTACTTCTGCAGGAAAGCGGGCGAAAGCAGTACGCCCTTGTGCCGAACGAATTGCGAGCATTGCTCGCTCTTGAGCCTCCATTTCCGCAGAAGAGCCTGCTCTAGTACGTCCTGTTGGTCTGGTGGGACGATCAGCCATACCTTCGGAGCACCTGCGACAATAAGGTTGAGGGAGCCAAGGTTGTTGTCCTCGATGTGGAGCCCAGCGGCGGCGCCCTTGTCGTAGCAGAGATATTTCAGGCTCGTGTTGATGCCGGGTAGCTTTGTCAGGGTGTTTAATGCAGTGCCGGGGTGTAGTATAACGTTGTACCAAGGTGGGGCAGAATCGTGTTCCGCGGCGTCTAAAATCAGGTAGTGAAGTGTGTCCATCGGCGGAGCATTCAAGAGCTTCGTCATCCACTCTAGCGGGTCGTCACCGACATCCTTGGATACATGCCACAAAGCGGGCAGATGGTCAGGCACAGGCGCGGCCACATCTGGTACATTGCTAAGCTTGGCTTCAAGGGGGTGTGAGGTGTTTCGCTTCTGGAACCGCACAGCAGTCTGAACGATTTGGTCCTTTTCGATACTGATAGACAAGTCCACCGCAAGGTTATCGCAAGGAAGGTCAGCTACCGTGACCAGCATGTACCCTTGTCGTGTAAGAGTACCGTTACTTGCCCAGAGGCGGCATACAGTATCCTCGGTTCTTTCGTACAAATCACTCGCTTTGCATTCCAGGCGAGGTGGTGTGCTGGAGCCATTTGCATCCTGTCCACCTCCGGTAGGCAGTGGGGCCACAGGCACGTTCGAAGTAGCGACCGATCCGCTTCTGATGAAAGGTAGCCGTCCTTCATCTTGCTGAACGATTGCCGAAACATCGCCCGGCTCCGGAGTCGGGAGCGCCCATGTGCTGAGCGCGACTCTGTCGATGTCCTCCTTCTTGACACCTTGATCCTTGATGGTGACGACGGCGCGACCGGTGGTGGCGGCACGGCCGACGGTTCTCCGGTACCTCTCGTACAGCGCCCTGGCGAGCAAGCGGCGTGTCTGCTCCTCTCCATGATCACGGACCACTTCTGCGAGCTTCTCCTGCGTTTGCAAACTTAGCGTCCATTGCTCCTGCTGCGGCGCCAGACCGTGAAGGCCTGTCTTCTTGCGATTCTCCTCTTTGTCGTGGTGGACTTTCGCCGCACGCTGTGCAGCATGCAGATGGGGTGCGCACTGTCGGAGCGCCTTTCCATTAGCGGCGCTCTTGCCACCAGCGGCATCGACGCGGCCGTGGGCATCTTGGACGTGTCGGCCGAGGTGGTAGGCAGTGGCCAGAAACAAGCTATTAGCGTATGCGGCCACTCTTCGGCCTTGCTCAAGCGCATCCTGCGGGTCGGACTTGGCAATCTCCTCCACCTTCCTCTTGAGCCCGCGAACCTCTTCATCGTGTGACATCGAAGCCATATCTGCTGTAGTCGTCGCAGCTCAAAACTTTGACGCCTGCCGCATGCTCGCTATTGCAACCCTTTGCGCGCGAACAGTAGCATACGCATCCACCCACATGCAGCAATCCGCCAATCGGGGATCTAAGGCACCAATTTCTAACGCACCAAGTCTCTAAGGCACGAACAACTAGACCCTGCAAAGAATCATTGCATCCGTGCGCAATTTAGTGATCCGTGCATGCAACTCGCAGGGTCTTCATCGTGCTGATCATGTGACCGTGCAGACTCTCTTTCATACGCGATCGAGCAATATGCCACAAGTCGGTGCTGTGTAGTCGGGCTTGGTGTCCTAGAATCTTTGTCCAGCCCCACGGATGTAGGCTTGGTAGGCCTTAACAACGATGAAGTCCGCAGAGTGTATCGCGGCGAATGTGCCACTGTCGTTCTGCGTAAAGACTGCGCATAGCAGACGGACTATATTCACTCACTTCATCGAGTGCTTATAGCAGGGCTGCACTTTAATCGATGGTTCGCTGCTTGCGTCGCCATCCTCAAGGTGTACCATCTCTAAGACGACACGCTGGGTGCTGCTCAGCTACCGGGAACAGGTCGAAGACATCAGGTCCCCAATCTCTCGGACACCGCTGATCGAGCGCGGCAAGAGCACGGGCGGGGTTCCTTCTCGCCAGATTCAATAGTGTATAAGTCCGTGTGCGAAAAACGTGGACAGGAGTTGTTGATAGTCGGATGAGTAGGATTGTTAGCGCCATAGCCACTTAGACGGCAGCGGAACGAAGGCGACTCTATCCAAGCACTCATCGATCTCCCATCTATCGAAGGCATCTTGGAAGCTGTCGCCTCTTTTCCAACATGAGCAGTTGATTATAAGTCTTGCATCACAGTTCAGCCGCTGACGAAGGTGACCCAGCAGCAGCACCGTCACCTTGCCTTCGAGTTCTTCTGCTAATCTTACGCCGAGTAAGCACTTCTCAGCAGGCTCCATGGACTCGAAGCATAAATGAAGAACGCAACCTCGCTTCCGAGCCGCTCGCTACATCTCATCGGTGCCTGCGGCCAACTATCACCCTACACCGCGATGGACTTTCTCGGCATCACATCTGCTCTCTAGCCACGGCTCTTTCCAGGACATCTGCGGAGATCATGAGCATACTGAGTCTTCCGCGAGTGCTCGACACGATACCTGCAGTCTACAACGCGAGCGGAGTCGTACAGACGGATGGATCCTTGCGAAAAGTTTAATATCGGTCTTACGCTTGGCGACATACCGTCTCCTCAACTGATCCTCAAGGTGTTCGACTCTTACCCGCGTTGCCACTAGTGCCATCCGGCTCGACTGCGCGCTTGCCTTTGGCGCTCATTTTGCCGGATGCCGTTGTCCTTACCCTTTTCACTAGACAGGTAAGAAGAGCACTATCTGCAGCCTCCTGTCGCCAATTTTCTCTCAAGAGCTCTGATAAGTCTCAGAATTGCTGCTGATTGCGTTCGCTAGGGGAGCCGTGATCTCGAAGTCGAAGCTTTGAGAGCATCCGCTCTGTTCGGGCACTTTGTGCACCTCGTCGCACTGCTCGTTAATGAGAACATGGGCAGCCTTACTACGGTGCTGCGGAAAGAGACCGAGAATCTCACAACGACGAGTTCACCTCTCAGCAGCAGGCTGTAGAGCGACATTCATCTAATCCTTCACCTGGACAGCTTATACTACGGATGCAGCCTGGCCTCGGACATCCCCTGGTCCGAACGAGCCGTTCTTCGACGGCTTTGCGATGCGTTACTTCCCACCACTAATCAGTGAGCGTCTCCCAAACAGAGGATACTGGCATCGATCTTGAACAAGGGCTGGCCGGAGAGCTGTGGTCCACCAATGATCATCGACGTCATCTCGAGTTTAAGTGCGTTCTTGGGCGCCATAAGCTTGCCGTCCCCCCAGAAGCATATGCCACCCTCACCAACATACAGCTCAGAGATGACAGCGCCAGGAGGGCACTCCAAAGCGCTGCGCATGAGGCATGGTGCTCTTGAAGTGGCGCTGCGCTCTCGTGAATGAATCGCTGGATACCCACCCTTTTCACAGCGCCGCGAGTCGGAAACGGCTTTGCCGGAGTACTCCTGCGGACAAGGGACACAAGCGTCGCTTATCAGACTTATGAGCTTCCTTCTCAGAACAACCCAACGCCCTCCTCGGATACATGCATCTCCATCCGGCTCTTGCTCCCATGTGCAGCTAGCTCAGCACTCGTCTTTGCCCAGCTTGTGCCTGCCAAACTGCCTTCAAGTCATGGGATATATTGGCAGAGACTATGGCCGACGTCACTACAGTGCTGCGATGCGATCCACATATGGCGTTGCCAGGAGAACGCCTCACCAGCGACAAGCTTACTACAGCGCTAGCGATCAGAGTCGATCATCCCCAGCACTACGCCGGGTGCCGTCTTCGAAAACCTACGCCGCAAGAACGTAGCAAATGTCTTCGGACTGCGGTATGGCCTTCTCACATATTCGGAGAGGAAAACACTGGCCGCCATGTTCGGAGCGGCACTGGAACACTAACGAAAATCCCGTTGGCTCAGCGCATGTGAAGCTTGCGTTAGCACGCACTTCAGGCGGAGCCAGCGGCAGCTCGTCTTAAGCGACCCGGCGTATGCGCTACATTATTCGCAGAAGCTTGCACCAGGCAGATGTCCGCCTCATATGCGACGCTTCCGGCGATTACACTGCCTTGTCTTTCGGACTGCGGCTTGCGGATGAAGCAACTGTCAACGGTTTGCATCACGCCCCTCTTTGCTGATAACATGACGAGCTGGCATCTGCGCTCATACCGCGCTAAGATGGATGAGGCAGATAACGTTTACATCGCACGCTGCCGCACGCTGCCACACGCTGCAAAGGAGGGAGGACAGGTGGGTGGTATGGAACAACGCGCCACGATGCATACCACATGAACACCTCAACAGCGCAGCGGCTTCCGCGCCTTGGTCCTCGCGAAGGCTCCACGCATCAACCAGGTCTCCTTGGAGTTCCCGACAGATGTACGCGGCTTGAAGCTCCGTCCCAGCGCTATCGGATAGTGGCACCTTCAAACGTCCAAATTACTTAGCGGCGATCACGTCGATGACACCTGTGTCACTGCATGAACTCGCAGCCAGTGCACCGACCTGTCCGACGCCTCTCAGGGCTCGAAGTATACATGCTCGAACGGGAAATGGAGCATAGTGGAAGATTCGGTGCGAAGTCCCAGCCTAGTAGGAAGACAGTTTATTCGCGAAGACTGATGTCTTCGCATGGACTTACAGCAGTACTACAGTGACCCATGCCTAGGTGCGTTGCGCCAAGTTCTATTTAATTACTACATAGCTATTGCACCCCTCACCACGCCGCCGAATCCTCAGTGACGTTCTGTTTACCCACCTGTTGTGGGCTAGCACTCTACCCCTGGAAAGGCGAGAGCGGAGAGGAGTTCGAAATAGACGGTCACATGTATAACGGTATAACCCATGCCGTTGACGATCATTCAATCGAGTGGTGAGTGGACCTTACGCAAACATCGGCGGACGTTAGCGTGCAAGAACCGGTGTGCTGCTCTTTGCCTACCGTGACGCTCACTTGACGGCATCTTGAGCAATTCACAAGTGAATTGCTAGGCAGCTGCGCTTACTCCACGCACGTGCTCTCAACTGAAACACTACTCAAGCTCCAATCACAGCGCTATTCCACAACAACACGACCACCTGACCACAACAACACGACCATCCGACCGTAACAACACAACCACCTGAACACAACACAACGCTTCATTCGAAGAACATTTCGTACTTTCGCTCAACACGGTACCTCTCGACAATTGAAGCCTTCTCTAGCACCGCCTTGGTGAAGTAGTTGGGTACACTCTGTTGGTGCTGACATTGCTACAAGCTACGGACCCTGACAGTCGATCAACATATCAAGCGGTGACGCACACCATGGCTCACAACAAGCGCAGCGGAAGTCCGCTGTTCATGGGAGAGGACTCAGATGGGGATAGTGCCATCAGCAGTAAGTCTCCCTTCACCGCTCCATGTCATAGGTCGCTGCTGATTTGGGCAGGTGTCAAGCGCAACAAGATCAAGCCGGACACCGTGCCGACCTACTCAGACTTACCAGGTAATTCGGCTGCTGGCGGAAGGGTCCCTCGGTACAATGCCATCAACGAGGAAGGCCGCCCCAACCTCGCCATCTACCACCCCAGCTTTGCGATTGCGGAAGGTCTCGTGACAACCGTCTGCAACGACTTCATCGACGTCGTGAAACAGCTCAAGGAGTCCGGTTACACCGACCCAGAAGTCGAGAGTATCTGTGACAAGTCGCTGAAGCGCTGGCGTGAGCCGCGACACACCTACCCAGACGTCGGGCCCGTCGCGTTTCTCGGCCCTGCTGGTGTCGGCAAGTCTTCTGCCTTGAACTGTATACTCAATCAAGAAGCAGTTGCCGTGGAGAGCGACTCCGGTACACGAGGCACCGCTTTGGTTCACGAATACAAGGATTCGAAGATGGATCAGCCGGAGCTCTACGCCGTCGATGTCTACTACAAGCACACGAAGACCGTTGAGTCGCTTGTAGAGAGGCATTGCAAGGCAATTGTCGACCTTCTGAACATGCCGGACGAGGATCTGGCCGATATGGATGCGGAGGAGCGTGTCGAAGCGAGGCAGAAGCATGATACTGCGTTGAACTTCTTCACGACCATCCTCTGTGACTACGATGAATTTGCCAGTGCTGATGAAGCTAGAGACTACTTTGTTGAGCAACGATCAGAGGATATCGCAGATATCGCACGCCACATTGTGTCGCTGATTGCTGGTGCTCTCGAAGCACAAGGTATCACGAGAAACGGAAACGTTCAAAGCTTCACTGCGCAAGATGAAGCCGAGCTCAACGTTGTCTTCCAGCGTATTGCCGGGCATTCGGGATCCACGTCTAGCGGCAACAGCAACCCATCATTGTGGCCTCTGATCAGTACTGTGTCGGTGCACCAAGACAAAGACTTGCTGAACGCTGGCGTTGTGCTTGCGGACACTCCGGGCGTAACAGACACCAACAGGTCCGTTGTGGAAGCTACCCGTAGCTATCTTCGGCGCGCTGGAACCATTATGGTCTTTGCTCAGCCTTCTCGCATCGTGCAAAACCCAGATCTGGACGCTAATCTGCGCGAGTGCATCAGTCTCGGCAAGATGGAGAAGTCCTTCCTTATAGTTACGATGATAGATCAGAAAAGCTCTCTGAAGGAAGCGGAAAAGCAGGCTCTTCCGGTCACAGACAAAGAGATGCTACTAGCGGCAGAGCAGAAGGTACAGAAGATCAAGCAAGACATCGTCGACGCATCACAAGAAAAGAACTCTACGAAGGACTTCCAACAGTACCGCGCCATTGACAAGCGTCTGCGTGATCTAGAGATCGAAGAGATCACAGCACACAAGAAGGTCAAGCAGGTCGTTATCGAGATCCGAAACCGCAACATAAAGAGAGAGCTAAAGGACAAGTTCAGACAGCTTTCCGGCTCGAAGAGGGCGCCCGATCTCAAGGTGTTCTGCGTTTCGCACTCAGAATACCAGAAGCATGTCGTAGGCTACGATATCAAGGATCCACCCACACTCGATGTCACGGGCACCGGTGTCCCGGCTGTACGTCGAATGCTGTACAGCGTCCCGGCTTACGGCAAGCTCAACGCGCTCGAGAAAATCTCTACCACTCGTCTCCCACACGTCTTTAATGGGATCTGCGGCATCCTCAGCAAAGATCGTCTGGCGCGGAAGGGTGATGTGGAGATGGTCATCGCTAAGGTTTTTGAGAGCAACGAAAGTGTCCTGCGCGGAACCATAGATAGTATCAAGGTCGCGTTTTACGAGCGCATCCTGACATTGTTCCGTAATAATGATCAGAAGTGGAAAGAGAAGGCAGTCAACTGGCTTGATAACTGGGCCAACATCAATGGCGGGACCTTCACCGCCTTCTGCCGCAGATCAGGACATTGGAAGGTGCCAGGGAACAAGACGAAGACGCACTGGAACCACGAAATCTTGGCCTTGTTCTCTCGTCAAGTGATGAGCGGCTACAACGCTCTCGAAGACGACGTCGAAGGCATCCAGACAAGTACGTTTGAGAACGTCAGCGAAATTTACACCAGACTGAAGAGCAAGCTAGAAGGTATGTCCGTCACCGGTGCGGATTAATGGACAGATGCTAACTCGTCGTAGCGTGTGATGCATTCCAGGGGATTGACGAAAAGCCTTTCTTCAAGTACATTGACGAGGCTTGCGATATCGTCAATGCTAACCTTGCTAAGCAATTCAAGGAGCTTATGGTCGCTATCAACCAGATTCGTTTCGCTTCCACACTTCCAAACGAAGAGTCCTACACAGCTTTGCAAATGCAGTCTACCTACGAAGAGTGCCTCAAAGTCGGCTCGACCAACTATGCCGCTGTCAATGTCCGTAACAAGCAAGGCAAGATCCGCAAGCGCAATGGGGCTTCAGCTGCTAGGGTGGAAACTATCCGCCGCAGGCTCACCGGCGAAGGCGACACAATTAGCATCTTTGCAGCTGTCGCACAGCAGGCGCTTGAGGTACTGGAAGCAGACCTGGGGACGTATGCGGCGAAGTGTCAGAATGTCATCAACAGCGGCGCAGGTGCGGTGCAAAGAGACTTCGACAGGCGATTTCAGATGCCCGAGGCGAAGGCCGAAAAGAATGAGGAAGCGGTGAGAAGGCTGCAGCAGGCTGCAATGGAGGCACTTGCAGTAATCGAGGGTCCCTTGAAGGAGCACTTGGTGCTTGCGAAAGCTTACGAAGAGGAAGATGCCTACAAGAGTGCATAGGAATGCTACGGCTTCGAGCTTGTCTTTCTGGACACGGTCCGGCGGACATAATCGAGCGCAGCCACCAAGCCTACCGGAAGGCAGATATTCGTCCATAGCGAACGGCGCGCAATGGCTTGGATAACTGTGGCGGTGACTGCCAGCCAAGAGCATTTACTCTAGCTGGGAGCTGCTGAAGATTGATACCAAACAGATATTCCTACAAGCGACTCATCCCATTTGATGCTTGCTGGCATCCTACCTGCAATGAATAAGATAGAGCGTGTAAGACATCAAACTCAAGACACTTGGGTTGTCCAGCGAGCATCTCGACATCTAACCTACCTGGTTCGCACGCGATGTAGGTCTCAACACTTGCGGAATGCAAAGCATAGCTATAGCAGTCACCAGCGGACAATACATAGAAGGCTTGCTAAAGAACAAGACGGGAAAGAAGGCCGGCGAGCTCTCCACAGATATGGTTCTCGGCTTTCAGCCTGCTGCAAATTCGTGGCGACGCCCAGCATCGTAGTGGAGCAACTATTAGCCTAGCATTAACACCTGCAGTCATCGTCGGCTTAACAAGGCATGAGAATGAGCGAGTGGAAGAGCAAACAGACTGATTGCGAGCCCATTCCGTACCTTTGTCATCATGGCACCGAGCCTAAGGTGCTGTCATCGTTGATATACTTCATGAGACTCTAGATAACGTTCTCGTCCAAGTCGTGGTTGGAGTGCGTTAGAAGACTCGAAGCCTACCCCCTAAACTTCCACAAGTTTGCGGCCTTCATGATGAGCGTGTTTGTAGCAAGGTTCTGTACTGGACATGGCCCAGGCCGGAATCTGGACGCTGGATGTGGACTCTGTACGCGAAAAGTGCGTGCATAAGGGTGCGGCGCGTAAAAAGGCCACCAACACCTTCCACAGGATCTCGGATTAGACGTTGAACAAGAAGTCCAACCACGCAGCGGCTGGGATGTCGCTCCGGATATCGCCAGTCAATCTCAGAGGCGTAGGTAGGCTCTTGATACAGAACAAGCCGTCTCCACGAGGGGAAAGACATCTGTGCTTTCGCCTTCGTTGCTGCTGGCGCTTACGAGTTGGCCTGGTCAGGGCAACCCCTCATGATCAGCATCCTAGTCGATCTTAGCTGTAGAACGCCCTCAGTGGTCCGCTTTGTCAACGCAGAAAGCGTCGTACAGCTTGACGGTGGTTCAAAGCAGCTTAGGTCCAGCACCCTGCTTGCCACCCTACGTCTTGGACCTAGACGTAACTAAGCTCGCCACTGTGCCGATGACCACAGCCGACATGTTACCCACCATCTCGAATTATCCGAGAGGCTAATCGTAATATCTACCTTGTTCTCCTTCTTGTACGTGGAGGTAGCGCTCTGAATAAGGACACGGCGCATGACGAGTTCATCTAGTACTAGTTCTTCGTCCCAGTGGTACTGGTCAAAGATGCTGGGGTGTTTCTGGAACAAGGTGTTCGACAGTGATGTGAAGCCCAGACTGGGCAAGTCTTTGCGCGTGAACTTGACCAGAATCCGGCGGTTGTGCTGCGCTGAGGCGCTATTCCTCATACGACGCCATCAACGTCCCAGGGCCATGCAGTCGATTAGGAGACTCGAGGCCCACTAACTGAGCAACCACGACCCCTCACGGTCGGCGGAGGGTACGTCCATATGACGCTTCGCAATGCTAGTCATCTCATACTTCGGCGCGCCGGTCCCAACTCAGTAGCTGTTGGTATCCATTCGGAAGACGAAGGGTTTCTACTCCGTGAGAACGAACCACGCATCGTGGTCGCTGTGGCTACGGCCTGCTCATGTCCCACTCCACGACAGTGCGCCTCATAATCAATACAGGCCGAGTCTACAACACGGTGTCGCTCAGAATTTTGATGAAGCTCAACTGCTTCCTGGCCCGCGCGGGCTCGTTCTGCTCGGCGCCCACGTTCCTACTCGGAGTCATTCCCGGATTTCTGTGCGGCTCCCTGCGGCTGAAGACAGTCATGTCCTGGGCTTGCATTATGCTCAACCCCATGGAGTGGAAGAGCTGCATTCTTTTCCGATTGTAGGCCCGCCGGCCTTGGCCGCCTCCTCCTTTCCTCATTTGATCCCCTCTGCAATATCCTCGTGTTGTGCTCCTCCTCCTTCTTCACGGCACCCTTATCGAGCCCAGTCCTAGTCATGATGATGACAGTGTCCTCGTTGTCGACTGTGCTCCCCTCCGGCTCCTTGCTCCCGACCGCGTCCTGCTTCCTCATCCAGAATGCCAAAATTAGACGGATTCATTTGCTCTTTCCTGGCGTACTACCCTTCGCGACTGTAGCTACTTGTCGAGCTAGTCTGAGACGTAGGAGAGCGTGTCGTTGCTGTCTCCGTGTGCACATATGGTATGGTGCGGAGTAAGTCCTGTCTACATTGCCGCTTCTTTCGTAGTGGCGCCATCATGGCACGAAACGTGGTAAAGGTGCTGAGTTAGTAGTCACCTTCCAACTTTCTCGCTTGCAGTTCTTGAGGTCTCGGAGTCTGTCTTTCCCTTGCGCCAGGTCTGCGATACGTACTCCTTCCGGCCTCGATGAGCTTCACAATTGTCCAAAGACTCATTGTGAACTGCCATCAGCCTACCACACACAGTGGTGAGCGGAGTGTCGCTTCCGGAAAGGCGCAGCTAGGTCTATCCGCCACTCGATGTGTGAGTTCTGACATCTGCAGCAAACAACGTACGGAGCATTCGTGCACAGTCTTACGCCTTCTTCGCACGCTTGAGTGGGCCAAGCAGTAGTTGCACACCGCTCGTGCTTAAATCCAGTATCGTATCTTTCGGCGTCCCGACGAAGGGGAGATAGACCACTCTGTTCGACACAGCGGCAAAGGGTGTGCACCTCTTACGCTTTTTTCGCACGCTTGGGTGTGCCATGCAGTAGTTGCGCACAGGTCGTCTTGACCTCCGGCTGACAGCGCGGGCGCAAACCATAACTTACCTGTCCACGTCAGCGCCGAGCCTTGTCGCTAATATAGCCGTGGATTGGACGCAGTCGTGAAGTCCGAACTCGAAGCCGTGGGCGACTCGCATCCCGGCCGTTGCGGAGAGTGTGTGCAATGTAATCTACGCACATCGTACGAGACCTAATAGTAATCCTAAGGAACCGTACCGGCTCCTCGACCCTCGAGGCTGGATCATGACCGATAATTGGAGCATGGGACATAACCTTCCAAGTGTCGTTGCGTTTGGTACAAGTAGAGAGAAGAGTGGCAAGGATGACGGAGCGAAGCACGGCAACACCGCTCGTAAAGGGGCGGCGGTGTAGGCTGCCGCGGCTGCTCTCCGAGCGCAGCTCCTCTGCTATAGTTACCGTCTGGCGGTGCCCGTCTCCCTGGAGTCCGCAGAACGCCGTCGCATTCGCCGCTTTGGCGGAGATCTATAATCCATGTCGTGTCTACGCTAACAGCCAGGAATGCGAGGCGGAGCTCCACACCGTCGCTCGTGCGGGCTGTTGTAAAAGCTGTGCAAAGAGGTTGCCGTCTCGACTCTGCATGTCCATGGCGGTCGCGCTCGCCTGTTCACACGGTTCTTCTCAAGCAACGCCAAGCATTGGTCCATCTGCTCGCCGGGGGTAGTGGCTGCGAAGTCGAGGTTGTCGCGAAAGGCCGGATTCGTTCGCCCTGAGTGCGGGCAAGTATTGACAAGACAAGGGGACTGTGACCGTAGCGTCGGTGGCGTCATCGCTTGATTGGATGTATGGATCGTAACGAAGGCGAAGGAAGACCTTATTGAACATTTTCCGCGGCGGCCCCGTTGAGTTGGCGAAGTGAGTAAGGTCCGTATCGATCCGGATCGTATGTCCCCTCTACCGCGGGCTGCGAGTAGTGCTACAGTACTGACAACTGCGTTAGATAACCACGAGCTTGTGGCTTTCGCACGATATCGTACCTCAACTGCCGCCATCCGTAAATGGTGAAGCGGCCACCTGGGAAAAGCAAGAATTGGCTGTCTTGCGTTACTAGCTCAGTCACGTGCGAGACGGGCGGAGCAATTGAAGACTCGTGACCAGGCGAGAAGAAGGGTTCATAGTCCTCCTCGTCAGTGCCGTCATCGTTCTCCAATGTCAACGCAGAACTTGCGGAGCTCTTCTCGACCTTTCAAGGAGAGCTTCCATCGTCACGCTAGTCAGGAATGCGAAAGACAGCGAAGACCGTTGTTAACTTCTCCAGAGTGCGGAGTAAATGGTATTTCCTCGCAGTGCAGAAGGGCGGCGACGGAAGTGCTCCTTCTCCTCCACTCAAGCCCTAGGGAGGTAGCGTTGTCCATCCGATCGGGGAAGAATGGACGAAGAAGCTGCACACCTTTTTTCGCGACTCGGCTTCCTCACGTTATTGCCAAGAGCGAAGTGCTCCTTAGGCGAGTGGTTGATCCTGGATGTTGCTGCACGACGCAGGATGTCTGCGTACTATCCTGAGCGGTTTGCCCATCTCCGGTGTCTGTGTAGCTTGACTCTCCCCAGCTGGCTGTTGTCGTGGCGCCGACTGTTGCTGTGCTATGGCGCTGGCTGTTGCTTCCGTGTGTTGACCTTGCTGAGGTTGACATTGCGGACGTTGCTGAGCTTGACGTTACTGAGCTTGACCGTACTGCCCTTCACGTTGCTGGGCCTGATGTTGCTGAGCTTGATGTTGCTGGGCTTGACGACGCTGGGCTTGACATTGCTGGGGGGGTTCCATTGTGGATCTTGACTTGATCGAGTTTAATGTTGCTAAGCCTGACGTTCCCAACATCCGAAATCGCCACTGTGCACAACACGCCGCACGTCGGTGCCACTACTTCGCATCTAATTCGGCGATAGCGGATGAGACTTTACCAAGCCGGCTGCATACAAATTGGAAAGGCTGCGGCTTCGCTTCGACGATAGCTAGGCCTCAATCCCATCGTGGTCGGGTTATGTGTGCGGCGCCATGTGTAAGTCGTTCATTATTGTTGCTGCGAGAAACAGAAAGGCACCAGTACCAGCTAAGGATGGCTATATCGACTTTTTGCATTTGGCTTGCCAGCCATTGATCCGCGTGGGTCCATGGCGTCTCAGATCCGCTACGCAGTAGCGCGCAGCTATAGACCAACCGTGAATGTCCGGTAAGAAAAATAGGTTCGGGGCCTCGAACCTTTGCTAAGACTTCAGTGCTGTTAATCCCATCTCGTGCGATACGTAGACATACAGGAAGAAGGTTCGAGGTGTTGAGCGAAAGCGGACCCATTAATAGTACGGCGCCGTTTCGGCAAAGTTTAGTCAAAAGCCACCCGCAACTATATTATTGGCCCAGGTGAGCTTTATCTGAACCTCATCCGGTACTTCTGTTTTCGATGAAACTAACCTTGAAGACACTTCTGTTTTCGATGAAACTAACCGTCTTCCGGGAATGGAAGCCGCCAGTATTCCATCCTTGCTCATACGACTCTGCTATTCGTTAGAGCATAGTGAAATGGTCACGATAGCATTCCTCAGCTTCTCGCTAGCGAACGCTTCCGCATTCTTCTTCACCATACTAGGTCTGAGATCCTGGATCTGCGAAGACGGGGATTTGTAGCACTGGTTCTCAACCTATCTCAAAAATCTGTGTACGAGGCAACCTTCCCGGCTCTGGGTGTCATACTGCACTTCCGCCTTGGGACACTTGCGAGTAATGAAATGCTTCGTGGCAAGAAGAGTGTTTTCGGGGTTGAGAACAGCCTGTGACGGCTCGCAGCGATGCCTATTCATTGCTCATGCTCTGCTGCAAGTATGATGCCAACAACCGGCACAGTTAGCACTCCACGAACCTCGCCAAGACTCGCTAGACGTCGCTATTGATAAGGTGCGGCCGGCAGTAAATGAGCCGTCGAAGTGATTATACGTGGAAGTGCTGCATACATCTCAGTCATTATACATGAAAACGCTTCCTACATCTGAGGTATAAGCGCTGCCCTGTTGGTAGCGCGACCGTGAGGTCTGATGCAACTGCGTCCCAAAAAAACCCCCCGGCGACATCACCTGCCTCACGTCGAAGTGGGCAATCACACCAAGGCCTGCCGTCATGCGGCGAAAACTTCCGTCTGCGCCTGTTTGCACGGAACTTCACCGGTCATCGTGCTCTCACGACGCGGCGCACCCTTAGTTCTCCGACTCCTTTCCGCCCAGACCCTTACCGCTCTTCTGCAAAGACAAGTCTCCCTCTGCATGCTGTCCCACTACAATAAAGCTCTCCGAGAGTTTCTTATCAGGCGCCAATAGTGTGTTTGGCAAGGCTTGCAAACCGTCTCCCAGCTCGGACTTCTTCTCGGACTTCGTCGCGGATTGCTGCTCCGTCTTCAGCCCTGGTCGGTTGGCTAGCTCGCAAGCCTCGGCCCACAAGGACGGGAGATTGATCCAGAGGATGCGGCAGGCGTTGACGAAGGTTGAGACATCTCGGACCTTGCACGCTTTGATAGGCGGCGCGAATCTGCCTTTTGCAGGCCACAAGGACCGCAGATGGGCCGAGAAGTTGCGACAGACCCGGACAAAGGCCGTAGCATTGCGGACAGCGCACGCCTTGATTGGCCGCACGAACAGGCCATTCATGTAGACGCGCAAAGCAGTGGCTGGACCGGCGTACACGACGTCCATGAAGGCCAGGAAGTGGGCGTTCGAGATGGTCGGATCTGCCATGCCAATCTCGTCAGCGCGTCTCAGAACAGCGGCCCGCTACGGTGGACACATACTCTCGCACAAAAGCATCAGGTACATGGCGCTGACACTGTAGGCGAACATGATGATGCTACCAAGGAAAGCGCCGACGCAGAAGGAGACGAGCAAAAGGGCGATGGGCAGCGTCGGCTCGGTGACGGGAGCGGTGGGGCGAGGGACAGCGGTGGGCACGGGCGCCTCGTTTGCGATGTAGCCGGCGCTGTGGCTCAAGTAGGTACGCACGATGGCGATTCCGGCGACAGCGATTGCCGCGCGCTTGAAAATGGCGGATAACACTGACATGTTGACGATGCTCGGGGCACGCTGAGGTCGGATGAGTGGTGGTGTAACTGCGTTGCGAATGTGTCTTGATGGTGTTGGTGCTGGCGGTGGTTGAGATATCAATGATGGAAAGGCCGAGAAGCGATGCGAAAATGTTTGTGCGTTTTGTGAAGGCAGTCGCGCCCACTCGCACCTGCACATGCAGTCAGATATCACACCTGCCGATCCTCGACATCGCGTTCACCCACCCCACCACGCGGCGTTTGTCACACGCAGGGTCTGACTCTCACTTCACGCGCATTTGCGCGAGATCACGTAGTTGTGAAAGCCGATCGCAATGTTACGCAAAGCGGGACCGTCGCTGGGCGACTGCAGATGCTGCCGTTCATTGTTATAATTCCAATTATGCAACAATTGCTTCCGGCCTCAGGTGTCATCCTTAACAGGATCCGCAAAGGACAGATCTCCAGCGGACGCTCATTGTACGTGGCGTAGGCAATATTTGTCGGACGAGACCTCTCCAGAATATTAGCATTGCGCTAAGCGGCACGCGTGTATATGGTGTACTTGTCTACCGTCCGACCAGTGAATGTGCGTCCTGAGTCATACCGTGAGCTTAGAGAGAAGCATATCGAGCTCTTTTTTACAAATAGCTGAATCCTACACTCTCCTGGAGCATCACCTCCCCATCCTCCAAGCACAGCGACTCTCCGTTTGGACGTCCAGGCTAGCCCTCCCTTTTCAGATAAGTCGAAGCGCTTCGCTAGATGCTCCTTCCGACCGAAATCAGCTTCCACGACGACAGAATAGTATTTCCAGGTGGGATCCCTAGATTCTGCCTTCAGATTTCTCGCATGAAGAACAGCGTCAGTCAACTCGTCTATCTCCTCATTCGAGAACCGGAACTCACGCTTGGCCGGAATGTAGTCCGGCCAGCAACTGGGAATGAGGGAGTACTGATCGGCATTGCTGCTCCTCTCGTTGGCGACGCCTGTGGCGGCAGTTATAGTGGAGGGTGTGAACACGGATCAGTGTTCTTAACACCGCCCCGCGGCCACTCAGTTCGGATGAAACTTAGAACGGCGCATCGCCGTCATGGACGAGCATGTTGATCGGTCCTCGGCTGCGCTCCTCGTACGCTCTTCTTCCTTCTGCTAGATCGTATCAGATAGCTGACACACACGGCCATCGTACTTCCAGGTATATCATAGGCAATGCGGTCCCGTCGCCAAGCCGGAGAAGTTCTACTTATTGGTGCGTCGGATCTTCGAGGCATCTTTTGTCAGGGGTGAACGAGGCCTTCTCTGCCCCCTTTTGCGGGATTAGAGCTGTATAGACTTGTTCTGCGCTGGGCTCCGGATAGCGCACCACATCGTCTGCGTCGTCGTTGACCATCCTGCTCGTCTAGGCGATCTAGCATACCCTTACGGAGGAAGACCTTGCTGTTGAAGCCGGTGCACCTAAACAGACTAACGAGCCGCCTCGCACTGACCGCAAAGAGATGCATTGCGCAGACGGGATTATAGTGTAATCGCTGGCTTCTCCGGCATAGACCGTCCTAGCACACGCCGTAGTATTCACAAACTCGTGATGTGCCTTCGCAGAAGAGTGCGTTGTACGGTTGCGCACGCCAGATATCCGCTTCGTCTGCTTACGAAGTTCGTCAGTTTGCGTGGCGAGCAGGGCGTAAGTGGCGAGTTCGGGATGCAGGGAGGTAGGCACCATTGTGTCGAGCCCGCGAGGTCTCCTTCAGACACAGCTTCAGCATTTTATTAGCACAGTCCCCCTTGCACAAGGGTCTGCCTTGCCTGCAAAGCGTTCGCACGGATGGCCCAGCGCAGTCAGAATGTGCAATGGCGGTGTCTACGAGCCACCTGCATCACAGCATGAGAGAGGCGCAGTTCATGTGCGGGAACACGTAGAAGATTAGGTAGGCAGGATTAGCTGCGGGCCTTATGAGGCAAACGTCTACGTGCTTGATCGCAGAGGGAAGCAGGGTGTACGGCTTAGCAACGCAGATGGAGTTGATGTGGTTGCCGCGCACCGTGAAGGCCATACATTGTCTCTAGAGCGTGCAAATGCAGGCCATCTCTGCGCTAGAATCATGACTATGCTGGTTGCTGCGCCCGTCTTCACAGCGTTGACGTGACCATGCGCAGTCCTGGGTCTTGCCGCGGATGGTAGATATGTCACGTGTGTGGAGTTCGACCGAGTGCCAAGGAGCGCTTGGGAGCTTGGGAGTGGACTTCCTCCCGATTGAACTTTGCACCACTTCTAGTGGATGTAACAGCAGCAGCAGCGTTGGTCACGCTTGTATTATGTTGCAGTCTCATTCACTGCATCAAGTCCCTCTCCCTAATGAGCGGGTTGCCTGTGTGCCATCGCGGGCGCTCACGTGCTAGGATGTCTGCATACCAGGTCGACTGCTGCCGCAGACCAGCCCCCACCTTCGCCCGCGCTGTCTTCATCTTCTCTCTGACCTGACACATCTTCTTGCACAATCCCCCGCCCCGTGAATTCATCATCAACTGCCGCTCCTTCGTCGACGACGCCGAGCGCGAAAGCATCACCAACTGCTTCCGCTTTCGCACCACCCCACCACCACCACCTCCTCCTCCTCCCGCGTTCTCCGCCTTTTTCGCCAAAGCTGAAGTCGCGGCTATCGTTATCCTCGCGCGCTCGCCTCTCTTCGCTCTAACGAACACAGCTAGCACCGAAGGCCAGTACGGCATTTGCAAGACCGAGGTCGACAATACCACCTTTCGCGCCGCAGGCTCGGACTCGGTGTCCGGCTCTCTGGACCTATGACTCGCCGACATTCTACCCCTCAGCATCGCCTGTGGCCTCCCGGCCGGCATCCTGCGCGCAGAGCACATCCTCATCCCCTTCTCCAAGCTCTCGTGCTTCCCTGCAAATGCCGAGCGCTTCACCCAACCGCACCGTCCCTCCCCGACACAACCTCAACCCTCGCCGTCGGATGTGCTCGCATTCCTTCATGAAGCCTGTATCTCAGCAGCTGCTGCACCCCAGCATTGCTAAGGAGTCCTTGCTTTGAAGAATGAGTCTGGTATGCTCGCCACTGGGCATTGTTCTGCAAGCTGGCTTATCTTCAGCACGATTAAAGACTGCAGCTGCGTATGGAGATTGCAGCGCGTTGCCGCCGGCTTTTATGACATTCTCACTTGGTACGACTAGTGCTGGAGGTTTTGAGTTCGTAAACAGGCAAGAAGCCGGAGACGTGAGACAGCGTCGGTCCCACGCACTTCTCGGAGCCGGTTCATTCGGACCGGCGCTTTTAACCTGACCTTCAAGTCCGCCAGATCACACGCGACATTACGTACGCTTGAGAGGGCAGGTTCCGAATCACGCACTGTATCGGCTCCTTGTGCCGTGTCTTGCGGGTAAGAACCAGCCGAAGGCTCACCTACGATGAGCTAGCTGGCATTATAGGACATCCCACAGGTCGATCACAAGTAGCACGCCAACCGGCTCGGACGACATCCCGCATCTATCTATTGCCGACCCCGACTGCGTTTCAGGAACTGCATAGCTCGCTTGGCATGGTAGTGTAGCAACTGTGCGCTCAGCTGTACCTCTTAGTCCGCCTGCAGGAAGAAGCTTGCCGTTTCCCAGCTTGAGGACCTTGCCATACTCGTCCTGCTTCTTCACGCAGTACTCAGACTGCTTTGACCATGGTGCTGACTCGGTCGGCTACGGACTTCCCCTCTCACATCTCAGAACACATTGTCCAACGCTTTAAAAGGCCAGAGCACGAAGCGGGCACCGCCCCAAAGAAGGTAAGGGATACCGCCATATACTTGAACTTTGCAAGGTGGTCCATCCTCATCCTCCTCCTGCTCCACTCCCTTCGTCCATCTGGCCAGGTGTAGTGCGTGCAGCAAGCTCTTACCGAGATAACAGCCCCGGTGCTGGCTCTATACATAGCGCTAGTCGATAAGGATTTGTCGATCTTCGGTCGTCGTATCTGGTACGACTCTTGCTAGGACTGCTGAGTTCGGGTTACCAGAAACGCTAATGTCGAATGTCAGGTCCAACTAGGAAGCCTTCATCCTCTACTACTGCCTCGAGTCCAAGCAGAATCTTATGCATGAGGTTGAGCCTAGCGGGCGGAGGGGGCTGGTCTGGCCAGCCAGTCTTTCTCGTCGGCTGGGTCTCGCTGCTCATGTCCCTATACCAAGGCAGCCAAGGGCTCGATCTGTTCCTGCTTAACACGACCTTTCCGGGCGAGCAACATTCGAAAAAGGTCGGGCATGCATCTGCTGTTTGCGCAACTTGCACGCACTTTCTCATTTTGCCGAGATCTGGGACTTGTATAGAAACCCATTCGACATGCGCAGTTGGAGTGTATCCCCTTTTAAGGCGTGGCTGCTGTAGCTTTCGACGCTGCACTTGGCATATATGCATTATTAAACATTGAATGATGTCCAAACAGGAGAGCGGACCTTGACGACCGGCTTACAGCCAGGATTGTCCGGCACCGGAAGTGAATGTTCACTGGAACATGCCTCCCACTTACCCGCCAGGGCTAGCAGCACTTTGCAGAGATTTATATGACATGCTTGAAGGCTGCAGCGAGCGGCACGCTCTCTGTCGACCGCAACATGTCGTGTCAGAAGTCCGTCAACTATGAAGGCCACCATGCTGACGGCCATGAAGAGTCTTACGAAGACAAGAGTGAAAGCCTTCCTACCACGTCGTAAAGGCTCATCCTCTCTAAGTGACAACACGGAGAGTCGGGCACGTTGTCGACAGATTGACAATCCATTTCACCGCCTACAAGACCATTGAGACACATCAGACACTGGCATGAATCACGAGCCGGATTTGGGTCGTACTCAGCGAATATACGACCGGCTGACCGAGTGGCTCTTTTTGTCCTCAACCGTGCAGCATCAGATTTCAATGAGGTGGGGATGTAGGTCCCATTTACGCTGTGCGTTTGGTGATCAGGAGCCAACGTACGACTCTAAAACGTGCTTGCTGCTGTAATAGGAGGCAACGAAACAAACCCTTTACGCCCCTCACGTCTAACCATTGTGATCATGGCATTCACCGTTCTGCGCCATCAGATCTTGAGCTCATTCTGCGCTGTATGCGATTGCTTTGTTTGGGAAGCTTGTGTGCTTACAGCTGGAGAGACAAACACAGTGGACTGCAGAGCACATCCGGAAGCAAACATGATGATGTCTCACTTACAATGAAACGACCAATACCTCGACGTAAGAAAGAAGCACTCGCAAGCAGAACACGCGGTTGACTGATCACTGACGCAGAGTATAAGTAGGTCTTACGACGGGTAGAGACCTGACCACCACCTACGTAGAACCACACGCGCACAACACAAACGTTATGGCTACACCTATTGCGACTTCAAGGAGATGCCCGGAATGCACTCTACAGAAGCCTATCCAGCAATGGAGCATCCTGACCAACGGCAAGCTTGGTAAGCGGTGTAATGACTGCTACCAGGGGTGGCGAGTGCAGAATGGTTATGCTGCATCGGCTCCACCGCCTGCCCTATCTTCGCCGCCGACGCCGCCCTTACCAGTACTGGAGCAAAGGCAGCCTACACCCGGTCAGGGTCCGCGAGCCGTACAAAGACAGCCACAGAACGCCATCGTACTCTACGATCACCATCAGCAACATCTCCAGCCTGGACCGCTAGTGCCGCACGGGCAAGTCCGGCAGCAACGAACCCTCTACCACAGGATATGGACGACCATACAGAACCGTCCGAAGAATGCAGTCGCAGTCGCCGTCATAGTCATCATGCTCGCCATCTTCGCCACATCAACGCGCTGGCGTACCATAAATCCGAACCGCGCAGAGGCTGGAATGCTGACCTTGACAGTCTCTGCCCACACTACGACGGCAGCTCTGGACACAAGTGGTGTTGTTGTGACGACGTGGGAGAGCACCACGGTCGTGCCGAGATACGATCTGTAACGGAAAGGCCAGAGGCATTCATGCAGCGGGAGGTGGTGCATGCGAAGGTCGCTAAATAGGCGTTTGGGCTGAGGGAGCATTCGTGGCGACTTGAGCATCAAGAAGCGCTGCGCACTTTATACCTAGTTCAAATGATCGTCTACATCTTTCCGGAGGCTTGCGTAGGATCTTCATGTTGGTATCGAAGAGCGAATTCAACGCCGGCCTTTGCCTCGCGTTTGCGGGCGTTCTTCACACCCGGTGACAGTGCTTGGCGCTGAAGCGTGTGCACGTGGCTTGCGCCATGCAACATATGGCACTCTCAATGTCGCAACCACAGTGCCGTGCGTACATCCGCTCCATACGATGATGAAGATGTTGCAGGGGTTAGATAGTTAGATTTTGTAAGCGATGCGGAGGATCCGCTGGATCGTGTGGAAGGCTCGACGCGGACGACGCACTCCCGACAGGAACATTCAGAGGACATGTGAACAGATCAGGATTGATTGGAGGGGCGTTATCACGCATGCAGCATGCGAGGTGGGATGCCCTGCGGACGCTTTGCGTACCATACAAAAATGCTCATGAATGGTGTCGCATGTACAAAACTGCTCATGAAAGGTCTCGCATTCGCTTCGTGGCAGCAATGCCAAGCTTCATCTCGGCTGTCTCTATTCGGTAATCCAGACAGAGCGGCCGACTCGGCCGCGCCAGATTCAATTCAGAATATAGCCGAGGTGAAGCCGGCATCGCAGAAACCCAACAGATGCCACAATGACACTGGAGCAGTGTTGTATCTCCAGCATGTTGGAACGAATGCAGCTTCGAGCGCTCGCGACGCACGGACTGGCCTGAATGTGATGAACCTGCCAAGCTATACTGCCGCGCGGTACAGGAAAAGGTAAGTCTGAGTGGAGTGCAGCGTTGGCGAGGTTGCACAGCGGGACCCGGAGCTATGGTTAAGCCGCTGTGAGAACCAAGCGATGTAGCACAACGTAGCAGCCAGTTGACGACGAGCTCAAGCAAGCACTGTCATAGCCGTTATCACCACATGGCATAAGCAGAAGAGGACGTAGACAACAGGAGGCTCTTCCGCCGATGGACGGTTGTGGCCATTGGAACTGTGAAGCGGCAGCAGTGTATTCCTGCGCGCCTAATCTTGAGGACAGACGGCGCCTGCGGGAAGTCGGCATGACATGGTGGGGTCGTCAAAAGCCACCTCCCATTGAGCGACATGCCTGGAGAGTAACAGGTCATTTTTGCCGCACCGGAGCGTACTCAACTGCAGTCCACTATCTCTTATTGGATACGAAAGAAGACCTAATGTAGGAGGCTGATGGCAATTGATCTAGTTTGTGCACGCGGAACCAGAGCCTTGGTAGAACAGATCAGCTCAAATTCGTCGTCTGGATCCAGCCCGCACTGAATTTCTGCAGAGATCCTAGTTGCAGTTGGGGATGAGAGACAGACCCGTGGCAAGAGGGTAGCGGAGAAGCACCCACGCGTGGTTCTCGCGCGGTAGGGTTTGGTCACATCTGGATGAGTTTACGGTATGCAGCCGCCTCTCGAAACCGGTTCGGGAGTCGGCCAACCGGTCTATGTCCACATTGCTTGCATATGATACCAGTCACTTCTGTGATCACTTTGGCCAAGGAGCGCTACGAGGTATGCCACGGATGCGATGCAGCCGCATGCGCTCTGCCAGCCTGCTTGCAATGGTGGGAATCCATATCTGTTGCGGAGACACACATGGTATGGACCCCTCGCTGTCCTGCACACTCTTTTCCCTGATGCAGGAAGTCTTTCAGACGGCGCTGTCGCGCAAGACACTGTTGCGTTTGTAAAGCATGGAGGCGCAGACGGAAGCTACGAAAATGCCCGTCGAGCTTGCTCCTGTCCAATACCAACGGCTCCGCGGTCGTCAACCCAGTAAGTACGCAAGCTTTTGCCCATACAGTTGTGGTAACGACGCTGAGAAGTGAAGCAGGGCTCATTCGCACTACCACTGGCAGATATACCTTGCTCCCGTTCCTTGGGCACGTCTCACCGCACTGGCTTATCGAGGTAGACTTCACGGATGACAGCATTGGCCGCTACCGAGACTGGGCGAACGACATGACAGGTACACCTTCTGCCTCGACATCCGATGGTATCCTTCTACCCTCTATCACCGACGACCTTCGGTTGGGAAAGCAACTCGAACATGGGAGCTATATCTCGCACCTCTGGCATACGCGACTGGCCTACAACTTCTCCGAAGATCTGGACACTACAATGCTAACCCTCCGATCTGCATATACCGTGGCTCAGCTGCTCGACCTCTTTTCTCGGTACCCGTCGTCCTTTCCATCTGAGTACATTGACGCCATTCTGCAGTGGGTTGCAAGGCGCGAAGTATTCGGTATCCCAACGATCTCGCCTTTGCAGCGCTACCTGTCGAGCGAGCTCCGATCGTGGCTGTCTGTATCAGTCCAACCGTATGTTGTGGTGGCCGAAGTCGCTCTACGCTTTGCGGAGCTTCAGCTGTCCGATTCGGAGGATGAAGCTTGATGCAACACCGGAAGCCTAGTGTACGTCAAGCGAAACGCCAGCGGGAAGAAGGCGGGTCCATACTTGGGTCTGCTCAGGTCGCTATAGCTCGATGCCGGTCGTAGCACCGAGGCAGTATTGGTAGACTGTGTATCGGTGGCACTTTGGACCCCACTTCGAGTTAGTGGTTATCCGCCAGTGCGTGCCTCGCCACTGACAGCGACAAGCCAGGTTCACAGTGCAATGTACGCCTTCGGCGCTGACTCGCGCCCGTTTTCGCATCACAATGACTTTTTGGGTTGGCGAGCGCAAGCCACGTCCTATGCAAATGAATTCAACAACGACGACAGATGCAGAGGGTGTAAGCAGGAAACCTCTGCTTCCGGACCTACGTACTCGAGCTACTGCTTCTGTTGAATACTCCGGCCGCATGCAAGTAGCGGTGTCGGTCCTGCTCGTTGATTCTATGCCTTCCGCGCCTCCTACAAACGATTAGAACCTCCGACCTGTTTAGCTTCGGAACGAGCTTGTCTCGAAGTGCCCCTCCAGCCATCTGGTTGTCCTGTCGAGACCGGGAGTCGGTCGAATGAGGAGGCAGGGCAGAGCCAGAGCGCCGACACAGTAGACACATCTTGAAGCCGGCTGGTGGAGAGGAGAGGCGTAGGATGGCTAACCACAATCATCTGTAAGAGAGGTGGCCAGACGTCCGCTGAGAATTGGCTGCCGGTAAGTAAGAGTACGCCGGTCTTCCAGTTGTTGTTATAACGTCTATGGAGCAGCCATGGTCAAGATTAAAGTCTACGAGCGTACGCGAACGAGCACCTGTACAAGCGACGAATGACAAATGCGTTTGAGGAGGGCTACTGAAATTGGGGATGGCTGGCATACTGTATTGCCTGCAAATGCTTGCCGACGGCGACTTGGAAGTATGCAGGCAAGAAACTGGGTGACCCGGACTTATGGTGATGAAGAGCATGAGCCCGGAGGGTGGGGGTGTGTGTGGAAATGTCGCTGGTGGGTGGAGGGAGTGGTGAAGGGCAACAGGCAGTGAGGACATTGAGATCGATCGATTGACGAGGCTTTTGCATGAAGCATGTTTGCTACTTCCACGACCGAACATTACGATAAAATGCTAGTAAGACAGACGTGTGGATTGTGTACGCAACGGTCACTTCCTAGCAGTCACGTGAACACGCGCTTGCTTCTGCGCATGACGCCACACAAAGCTTGCATGTCGTTTGCTTGGCTGGCGTCGAGGAAGCCACCGCGTGCACCTCAGGCCATGTCGAAGGCTCAAGAATGTCAACAACCATTGGAGCAGCACATATCATCAAAACTAGAGGAGGACTCCATAGCACCGATCATAAGGCGCTGCCTTGTTGTTGCGCGTGCCAATGACTCCGTTGACGAACTATACCTACGATACCCGACATTGCTCACCGGGAGGTGCCAACCCCGAAGATATGTGTTCCGCACGTCCGCGAACATACGATTCAGGTCACAGCACTAAGCTGGAGGGATGACATGAACAAAGACTTGCAGGTCTGCCATTCTGAGCTTCGCTCAATTGCCTACTGTGGGCCATCGACTGGATCAGATGTTTGCAGCCACTCCCGTATGAATGGCACCACTCTAATGAAGTGCCCGCTACGGAGCGCTTCAGGCCGCATAAGAGACAGAAAGGGCCGAACACCTAGTCTGTGGAACCAACACCGGAGACGCTCGCCAAAGCTGCTCGTGGCAGCTAGGGCTTCGCTGAAGCACCCTGTCCTATTGCATGCACCCAGCGATCGCAATGCATTAAGGCTTGCCACGATCCCGCTGGGCTAGAACAACATTCCCTTTATCAGGCCGTTGACGTGTCCATTAGGATGTCGACAAGTAAACGTTGTTTGGGTTCAAGGCTTGATTCCCACAGACTGGACAGCTAGTTGATCGTGGCCGACAATTCTGGGCTAACGCCGCTGCACAGTCACGAGCACAGTGGGATGACGACGGTCTACGGGTGCGCTCTTTGGCATGTACCAGTCGCAGCTCATCTTCGCATCCGCATAGTGACCACCTTCAATCAACAGTTGCTGAGGTGGGCAGACAGTGGCGTGAGAGGCCATGACTGTTACCGGTTTCTCGCCCTTCGACATTGGAGACCTGCGTTCACGCACTGAAGCCGCAGAGACTTTAGCATTCAAACAAGTACGACGAGCGTATGAACAAGATTAACCGCGGACTGCCCACGGTCTCTTTATTAGGAGATCCAATTGCAGATACAGCGAGGCTGCTTCTTGTGCCGCGCCCACGAATCAACGTGCATACAAGACGAGCAGTTTATGACGCACCAGCTCAAGCGCTTGCACTCCGTGTCTTTGAATAGGGTTCGCCAACAGTACATCATTTACAACCCGAACGATCAACCTCCACACTACGCCAACTTGCCCATCCCGGAGGGAGCCCCGCATTCAGGTCACATTCCTACTCGCGTCAAGTGGAACAAATTTGTGCGATGCTGCACGTTGAAGTTGTCGCTTGAGGTCAATCAAGCTCCTAGTCGCCGGAGCGCAAACATACTGGCTTGTTGTTCCACTTCAGCACAGAGCACTGCTTGATACACTCATTGTGCAGAAGCTTGCGTTATCAGCGTTCAGCACGCCCTGCTTTCAAGTGGGGTCGTGTAGTGCTCGCATCACCAACTCTGCCAAGCCAAAGGCCATGGCTCGTCAGCCAAATGATGGACACAGCCTGTCCTCGCAATCAAAGTAGCTGCCACTCCAGTCACATTTTTAACGGAGCCCACTGCGGTAGTAGAGGATCCCGATCGCAGGCTCACGGCACGAGGAGCCCAAGGGCAAGAATGGTCCATATGGAGTGGACGATCATTTAGAGCAACTTCTGCGTATCAGGAAGTCGGCGGTCTAGCCGATTGGGATTGAACCATTGCTGCTCAGGGTATATGCACTCTTCAATGAGCTTCGGATTTACGTTGTTACTGACTGTATGACAGGCAATCACAGCAAGCCGCAAGGCCCCGCTACTTTTGCTCTGCGAGAGATCGGACACGACTTCTCGAGCATAAGATGAAGTTCAGAGTCCAGCTTCCACCATAGAGTAAGGCCGGCAACCGGGCTTTTGATTACAGTTGCCAGACTTTGAGAAGGCCAACATGCGAAAGACGACATCTCTAGTCCCTTTTGCGACCCGGCCTTGGCGCGAACCATTCACTCAATTAAGGTTCAGGCTGCTTCGAGCGACGGACGAGAGAACCCAAGAGGAAGGATAAGAAGAAGCAGAAGAGTTTCGCGGCTGTATTTAGCCCCTACCACTTGGACGCAGAGTAGCGTGGTTGACCTGTCAAGCCCTTCCACAGTATGACCCGGCAATAGCTACCACTCGACGAACGATAGTCTCACCAGCAGCATCAGCTACAAGTGCGCCGCACATCGTCGGTGGCCCCAACGGGTCGGCCACATATCCTCCTTTCTCTCGAACTGTCTCCTTGCTGAACAAAGCCCGCAGCAGTAGCTACGCCTTCGTACACACCATCGCAAGCCACTTGCACCCGTCCTGCCAACGACTTGGGCTTAAACTCAAGGCGTCGAACATCAATCACCTACCAGCCAGTCTAGCGTACCGCATAGGACCACTGTAACTTGAGCCGTCCACGGCGTCATGGACCGAGCCGAGACAGCTGATGCACGCACCGAACCGGCCGGACCGGCAATGATGGAATTCGCATCTGCCCTTTTTAACATGTAAACGAGCACTCCGCCGCTATGGCATGCTGATAAAGGCGGAATCTCAGGGTACAACCATTCCGGAGACGGAGACCGGTCCGGCGGAAATGGAAGGCTGTAGAGGCTCGTGGTCTAGGTCTGCAATCCGTTGTCCGCCACCGCCGCCGTTCCTATCGCCACCATCTGGATCAAGCCGGAGCAGGCCGGAGCCGGGGCGGACGACTGGCCGGGCAAGACTGGTAGTATAACTCTACGCCTCGGGTGGACACTCGCACCAAAACACTCCGAGAAGTAGCTGGACCGGCCATCTATAGCGGTGCTGGCCTCCGGTTCCTACTGGGCGCAGCTGTTCGCGAGCAAGCGGGCCATCTACCCTGATAGTATCTTCGTTCAACCATTTCCACGCTACACAAGAGCTACGCTGCCGCTTCTTGCCAGACACCATTAGAGCTTTACCTAGTCTTGGCGCCGTGCACTACTGCAAAGGCAGTCCTGCGCAATAACGTATCGAAATCACAGCTTCCGCCCGGTCATGTAAGTCATTCTCACACTACGCCTGACCAAAGCATCCAAGCGAGACACAACTGACAATGCCGGCCAAGAAACACAACGCCGACTGTCATCCAGTCCTTCTTCACCGATCTCTCCGCAAGCAGCATCGCCCAACTGCGTCCCGCCGACTTCGCTACTCTGTTCATCTAGCTTGGCTGGGATGTTGGAGAAGGAAAAGTAGAGATGGAGCGCACCGTTGAGAACACGCTGGCGTGGGTGACGGAAGAATATCACTTTCCCGGGGGAGATGGAGGAAAGGTTCGGTGTAACGGCGCTTGTCCAAGGGGGTCTTGGCTGAGCTGCAGGAGGGCAGCAGTGGAGATGATGGGGTTGTAGAAATAGAGGTAGGCTGACAGGAGGAGCGTGGCGCTCCCCACGGTACGTGGCCTGCTGCTTTCGTTCATGCCAAAGCATCTTCTTGCACTCGCGCTGCGGCGCATCAGGCGGCAGAGATCTGCAACTCGACGTCTTCAGTTTCTGCTCCGGCTCCGGCGGAGAAGGGAAAGAAGCACTCCACCGCTACCTTCACCCGTCCGCCTGCAACTGCAAGCGAGAAGCGCTTAACTACTACCTTTACCTGTCCGTCTGCGACTGCGACTGCGACTGCGATTGCGACTAACGACCTCGCCAACGCGCATACCACCATCCTTAACGTCGAGGCCGATTGGTGCGAGAGGTCTGGGTACGTGAATGTGCCAGCATTGGTGGGTGTCGGCAACGGACTGGAGTGCGAGAGGTCTGCGGCGTTGGTGATAGAGGTGGATGTGCGGAAGCTGCCGGGCAAGTCCAACTCCGATGTCTCGACGGACATTGCCGGACGCTGAGGCGGATGCTTAGTCGGCTGCTGGCTGGAGGGTGGGTGGATGGTTTTTGACTTTGGCGAATCTGCGCGTCCATTCGTTGATGGTGCTGGTGCTGGTAGGAGATTGGGCAGCTGCTGGCTGGTGGTTGAGTGGATATTGTTAAGCATCGGCGGATCTGCGCGTTGATCAGTAACGCTCATCTCCTCCGTTGGCTTGGAACATGGTGGTGCTGGTGCTGGTGTGTCCTTCGGCAGGTGCTGGCCTGGGAGTACCTCAGCCTTCTATTGCGTAGTGCCAGTGTCCATACTCTGGGACTCGGCGGTATCGTGCTTAACAAGGATGCGTTCACTGTCCGGTGCTCTCGCTGCCTACAGTAAACTTCTTGTGCTTCCTCAGACTTTCGCGATTGTTCGACGGCTTCACTCCGTACCGAAAGTTCTAGCGATCTTCAAAGACATCCTCTCGTATAGGCAGTGGTGTGCCTGCTCGCTTGCGTTTCCGGCTAGTCCTTGTCGTCTCCACCGTGGATGGACTGTCGCTGCGATGGAAAAAGCGTTGTTGAGGTACGGTACTATTGTCTCGGCAGATTGCATCGTGATGCAGATGGTCATGTGGCAAAGCGGACTCAGTGGATAGAGCTAGCTGTATATAAGTTGCCAAAGAGACTAGCCGAGTCAAAGACCGGTCTGTAGGTCGACAAGCACGCTGCTACTACGGACCGGGCCAAACCGGCCAAATGCATGTTGCAGGAAGACGAGAAGTCGCAGCATGCTGCCGCAATGCGAAGACCTGGGGTGGAAGCGTGGTCGGGCGAGCTTTCACCAGCAGGATGGACTGTCGAGGTGTTGGTGCGAGCGGCTACATTGGCGCCCACATGGCCGTGGACATGTACTTACCTTCAGGCTAAGATAGTCCTCTTTATAAGCGAACATGGTAGGTACGTTGACATTGGCTCAAGTGTACTGTGATTGATTACTATGAAGACGAGAGGTAGTCTGGCCAATGTGCCTTAGACTCAACCAATAACATTTTTATGTTTGCCCGAGATACGGGCTCGGTCAATGACATTTCGACTTGTGCCTATTGTTCTAGCCATTCGTCCAATGACACCCCGCCTTGAAGATTGTGCCTGGAATCCGGGCCATCCGGCCCAAACTCGGGGCTCAGCCCTACCAACCGGGTGCAGCTTTGGCTGCTACCCGCCCAGAGGAAGTCTTGCTATTCTCTTTGAGCAGTACAGTGCTTTCGACCAGGATAGCTGTTGATAAAGGTCTATGTCGCGTCATTGCAGGCGGGCTCAAACATGAATAGGTTGAGGTAATCGGGCGAGCGGCTACATGCAAGCGGAGATGGACGAGAAGAAGCAGAAAGCGGACGCTCTCGCGTCTGCAGGTCGCAAGCAGCGCACGTCGATGAAGGATGCGTCCTGAGCGACTTCCTGACTTACATCACGACGAGTAAGGCATAATGATTCGTTCGGATCGACGAGCATGCTTTGCCTTTTCCCTATGCCACTCGAAAAGCATACGTACCTTTCTACGGTCGGCTGTCTGGCGGCAGCATAATCACTCTATCATCTCTCATCATATTGGTGGAACCTTGATCGATGTTCGAATACTCTGAATGCTACATCGCTACCAAAGCAAGCCTCTGCCAAGTGCTGGCTACTGACGAGACACCTCCTTTGCCCGTCTCGCAACCCGGAATCGCTGTTTCCGTCTGCGATTCCGTACCAGATGTCGCTACAGATCATACGTGGCTTCCGTGTCTCTCTTTCTGTTTTAATACTATGATGTCACCAGCTTGCTATCCTTCACTGCTGCCGTTCATCGGGTTGGTGTACACTTCCTCCTCCACGAGCGATGGCCACTGCCACTAGTCTGCCCATCCCGCCGCATTTTCGCCGCCATCACCAGGCACATGCATGATGTTGTCGATGATTATGCCATCAGCTTGACCGGTTGCATTGCTTGATGGATGCTGCCAATCGGCTGGCTCAGGCGCATGTGTAAAGTTCTGAGCCTCAGCCAAGCAGAACTCGTCCTCGTGTGCAGCGTCGGATAAGCCGTCTAGTACTTCACAACCATTCTGGGCAACACCGTACACGCTGCTGCTCGCGTCGTTCCCCTTCTAGCGTACTTTCCATGCGCCGGTAATATATTGGGCTTCATCATCGCCCCAAGCATAGGTGCTATTGACAGGGCCAGTCACATCACTGATCGAGCCGCTGCTGTTGGAGTTCTCAGCAAGGCGCGCAGCGGCTACGAATTCATCGAGTTGACCCTTCCCCACACTCTGGGTTTCACCCGCAGCATCCTGGAAGCCGGGCACAAGCACAAGCTCGGGAAGTCCCGCATCATCCTCGGCGGCGGGCGCAGCTTGCATTGTCCGCCATAACCCGCGACACTACGTTTTCCCTTACACTAGCCAGCATAATAGTGCTTGCGCTCAACGCTAGATGCCTGGAAACAGGATTGCACACGTAGATGGCAATGGTATCTGTCCTGATTCGACGAAGATTGAAATGAGGGGAAGGAGCGGAATGAAAGCAGCACAACACCAAAACAGCAGACAAGTGAAAGATGCGATAAGCAGTGCGAGCGGATCGCCTCCCTGTTAGCCCAAAACTCGCGGTCCACGACTCGTGATACCCACCCTCGCCATCACGGACGGTCCAGATGGCCGCCCGGGAGGAGGTGCAGGTGTATGCGTGGCTGATGTAGAGTGTTAGTAGCATGTTTGCTTGTTGCTTCCAGGTGGCTTGGTCGGCGTATGTGAGTTGGAATAGGCTGGGAGGGGTGGAGGATCGGTAGTCCGGTTTGCTGGATGGTGGCAATAGTAGTCGGTAGTTCGTTCGATTGGAGAGTAGAGTAGAGTCGGGTAGAGGGTGGAGTTAGCAGGCGGGTGTTGAAGATTGGTGTGATGGTTGGGCAGGTAGATCCTGTGGGTCGGACGGTTAGTTTGGGCTACTTGGGTTTATCGAGCTTTCGTAGGCGCCATGCCGTATCAGTAGTACATGCACTTGTCTCGTACATCCAGCTTTGAACTGCTCAGCGTGTCGATGCCGTGGAGGTGAGGAGAAGATGGAGATGCGAATGATTGTGCAGGGGGCATCGTGCGCCTTACCTCTTTGCTCCGGAGGTGAAGCTACCGCAGTTATACCGCGTCTGCAACGTCGCGAAACCGATGGCGTACGGCACAGCAGACAGACACCCGTATGCTTCTGCGTGGTCGCTGCTGTCGTGGTTAAATCTGGGATCTGTGATGGAGGATGTTGAAGAAGATGTGTTCGTAGACATCTGACTGAATGATATGAGAAGCGCTAAGCGAGCGAGGCCAGGTCTTATGACGATGGCGGACATGGATACAGAACAAAGCGAAGAAGACGGAGAATGACGATGAGGTGCACATACGGCAGTAGAAGAGAAGACGAGCGGTGCCGGTGCACCTCGGAAGGGAAGTGTTCCAGCTCAGGAAGGATAGATGCGAACTTGTCTGCCTGTACTGCCAGCTTTGTAGGAAAACTTCATTCGGAATTTGCGTGGTGGCCCAGCGGAAGTCTTGCTGGGCTTGCGAGCAGGTGCTCCTCCTGTCTCACACAACGTCGACGCATCGTCACCGAAACTGAGAGCTCAGTCTTAGACATAGTTTGATGTCGCCGAAACGCACGCATATAAGATTGACCGTAGCTAGACTGGGCGTTCCGGGCCATGTCTCTGCGGCGCTGGGAGGAAGGCGCCGCTAGTCAGACACCGGAGACGAATGGGCGGGAAGGTGTGAGCGGGAATATGCATGAAGCGGTGATGCTCCTGTCTCGAGCATTCGCGTATCGCTCGTTGGTTTGTTGGAGGAGTCGAAGCGAAGTTTGTAGGATGTGATGCTGGTGCAGACACTGGATGTTGTGTCGTTTATGCAAGCCTGCTTTCCTCATTTCGCCATGCATCAACATCGCTGTCTGGGCGACAGGGATGATGCAGTAGCGGATTGTGGGGTACGTATACAACACGACCACCATATATTGAAGTTGTATTGCTGTCTTATTCGCCGCATAAAAGTTCTTCCACGGAGGAGGAGAAGAAAAGGGGAAACGACACCATCTCTTCCTCTCCTCATGCGGTTCGAGACATACAAGATGAGGTGCCCACGCTAGGATGAGTAGCCAGAGAGACATGATGGTTGCGCTACAGAATGGTCCTGCACCGAAACCGGAAGCGGATGGATGAGGTGATGTGCTTGGGTAAGATGATGCATATGACTTGGAGAATGTGGATTGGGAAGATGAAATGGATTGAATGAGTAAAGGGTACATGTCCATCATCTGGCACATCATTTCCCGTCTCCCATTCCCGGCACCCGCCACCTACAGCGTTAACAAGATGCTCTCCATCCTCAGTGTTTAACTAACCGGCACCGCTCACGGGGTCGTGACGGACTCGTACGGCGGAACATAGATGATCGACGACGAGATGGCGTTTAAATAACGCAGATGTGCGTCTACGTATCTTATCCTCGCCCTCTTATTCGTCTTGTGCAGTCGAAGTGGAAACTGACTAGCGTCGCCATATCGCCAATCTCAAGCCTACCTTCGCGACCTTTTCCTCAGCATCGCTCCCGCCCTCCCTATCCTCCCGCCCTCTCCCACACCACCTTCCACCACCACACTGCATCCTGCCGTATGGTCGGGCAAGAGCAGCAGCAGCAGCAGCAGCAGCACCACCACCATGGAAGCCTTCCTCTCGACTATGCCCTCTTCGCCACGTTCGACGCCTTGTCCAATACACACGTCTACGTCTACGTCTACAGCCACAATTCCCGACCCAAGCACACCAAATACTCCTCCCACTCCTTCCCCAACCTCCACAACAGCCTCAACCCGCACCCGCACCCGTAATAACAGCCCCACCTGCGCCTGCGCCTGCGCCTCTCACCCTCGCCACAACAACTACCCACCACCCACCCGCCGCCGCAGCCGTCAGCTTCCCACCATCCATATCTCTTCCGGAAAGTGCCCGTTGTTCGCTCCGGAAACGCCCGTCGCTTCGGTCATCGTTCCAATCCAGAGGGCGTAGTATCGCGCTGCTCCCGCTACCGCTGTCTTCAGCTCGATTAACAATAGCTCTGTCTGTCATCCCCTCCAATCCGGCCATGGAAAGAGCCGGCCGGTCACTTAGGCTCCTTCTGGCTCCGGCGACAAGGGTCTACCTGTCTATGTGGGTCATAGCACAGTCTTATGGCCCAAACAATAGCAGGCTCATCGATCAATCGATGCGGTGGGTGTGCCTGTTTTGTCAGGGGTGTGGGTCGGGATGCTCGGGGCGGAGCGGTTAGGTAGGGGTGGGAGCGTGGGTCTTGTGTCGTGTTGCTCGTTGTCTCCGCATCCCTCTTCCTCCTCCTCAAACGAGGCGTACTAGGTGGCGGTCGCGATTGCTTGGAGAGGAGTGGTCGGCGTGCATTCTTCCACCTGTACTTCCATCTACGTTTACGTCTATGTCTTGCATGGCATCATGAGCGTAGGCGCAGAATAGCAAGACAGGTGCCTTCATGCCTTTATTGTGCGCTCGGGAGAACGAGCAGTTACGCGCACAAGGTCCTGGCGTGGACGGAAGATGTTCGGGTTGAAGGTGTGTCAGAGCGCAATCGAGGCTGGCAACACCATCGATAACTGGAAATAGGGTGTTCTGTCGGAGGATAAGTGCCCTCCGAGCATAAGCGCCCTCGCCAGCGAATTCCGCTTCGTGGTAAGCTCGCAACATCCCTTGATCGAGCCGGCCATTCAACGCGGCAACACTGTTTTCTTCCGACTTCCGCACCAAGAGCAATGCGAGATCGACATCGAGCTTGCGGCTCGCACACGCCCCAACCGGCGCACGCTTTCTGGATTCCTTGGAACTCCTCGGCAGGCCCCGGCCGCAGTGTGCGCTTAATGAAACCGATTCGACAAGCAATTGTACGCACGCATTCGGCTCGATCGCTGAATCATTCGAAAGCGCGAATGCCGCTGCAGCAAGCCGTCCTGCCCAAGCGAATGTACGTCGCTTCGATCGATGACCGCTCGGGACTAACTCTTCTCTTGTTCCTCTCCCGTTTACACGAGGCGTGTCAGTCAATCCGGATAGGATAGGAAAGGGCGGCGTAATAGACACGATGTTGATGAAATGAGACTATGAGCCTTCCTGCTGCGTTCTTCGCGTTTGTCAAACGATGCTCGAGTGTTAGCTGGGTGAGGGTATACATTGAGAGGCCGGTGATCATGACGGCTATGCTGTGCTGAGTTCCGTTGAGCGGGAAGCGCTGCGGCAGCAGAGCTGGGTGGCTACTATTTGCAGCTTGGAAGGCAGTGTCAGGCCTGCTTAGCGCCGTACTTCTGGTCCGTCATGCAGCATCTATCCTTCAAACTCCTAGCACCGCCTCTCTGCGCCGTTTTCACTGGACCCGGGCTTGACGGAGGCCGCCATAGGCGACCAGAGCAGGATCAGCAACTCGTGGTGACAGCTTGCGGATGACCACAATGGTGGGCTGATACGTGCGAGAAGCGAGCTCTTCGGGGACGATCTCGCGGAGCCATCACTCCTTATCCGCAGGGGAGTGGCGCTGTTAAGAAATGTAGACCGTGCTACCTTCGTTAACTACTATGCAAGGAAGAACGGGATTCATCGCTGTCCCCACATCGGGAGTGCTAATTGCCTTGAGGACGGCGTACTTCAAAGCACCTGCAGGACCTCGGGTCTATCTCACCTCGGACTTTGACCATGCAGGCGAGATGCTATCACAACTCTCAGCCCTCTCGGAAAATGTTAAATTTGCCATCACACGTCCTTCTCCAATTAGGCTATGCGCGGCCTATCGTTGTCTCTGGGGGTAGGCGAGATCAATGCCAATAACTTGGCCACGCTTGTATAGTGCAGCTGTATCAACGCCACTGCGAGCGTTACTAAGCGCTGAGTGCACAGATACAAACATCCGCAGAGGGTGGGACAATGGCCAGTCGTGGTAGTGAGTTGGCCGCACTTCAGGAGCCGGATACGAGGTCTGCCAACTGGTCCACTAACTCACTGCAGCACCGGTGGCGTTATCTTAGCTCGGCGACCCGTTCGCTCGTCTGCCATCCGCTAGAAAGAAGACTAGCAACCAGAAAATCAGGCAAGGCACGTCAACTGGTGCGATGTGGTCGCTCTCCGAGTTGCATGCTATGGACTCATAGCGCCTCTGACACTGCCTAGTATGATCCCACAAGAGGTGCAAGTTCACCTAGCGTTCCTTCATCGCGCGTGAGGCAGGCTTTCTATTATTCGTCAGTAACGGTTAGGACGGTTGTCATACCAAATACACGACTCAGTATAGGGAGCGGGCTCACCGTTGAAGAGCCGCGAAACACTACAACCCACAAACTCTACGTCACCATCCCCGATTTTGGCTAGGCTGCCGAAACGACGGCTTTGTAAATGGCAGTAACAGTGTTCAGATCATTGGGCAGCGGCGGATCGCTCTTCATCTTCGGTAACTCGCTGACGAGAAAAACGTGAGACCAGAAAGGGAAGCTTCACGTGTCGCAGGCTGCTTGATGATGTGCTGGAAAGCAGTAGAGTAGTCAGAAATATCTTGTTGTCTGAGGTGCGGAATATTGTTCGGTCGTGCACCCTCTTTCTGGAATTGGTGGTTGGGAAGCTCGCCACTACCCTTGCAGTAGGCTGCCGGACCCGGAACGAGCGCAACGTAGCCGCAGCTGTTGCTTGCCGTATACGACGGCTTCGCGAACTTAGACTCCACGATGGAGTCCACGTCCGTCGGCTTCGCGTACTGAGATCCCACGCCAGAGTCCACATCTATCTCCTCTTGGTCCGCCCGGGTCAAAGCTGGTCTATACTCAGATGCTGTCCACCCAACACTGGCCGCCTCATCGTTACAGTCCACGATACCCTTCCAAAAAGTCACTGCTGCTGCTCCTTTACACGCCTCCACGTCGTTTCATCACGGAGCGTTCCGGTCAAGCGGACACGGAGATCGCTGACGTGACTCAGGATCTGCACCCCCCGGACGTCCACCCCGAAGACATCGCCATCGGCGCGCAGTAACAGGCGAGGCGGAGGAGGCTTCGAGCTTCAGTTATGTATACTTGGCAAGCGGGCCACTACAGACTCTCCTGTAGCCGCAGTCTCAGATGGCAGGGCATGACGGATAGCGTCCAGTCAGTCTCCTCCGTCGAGCTGGCGTTGTGTCGAAGGCTGAAAGGTGCCTTGTCGAAGCCTAGAAAGTGCTGTGTCCTACCAAGCCACATAGTAGCTAAACTTTGGGCGTGAGGTGACAAGACCAAGACGCAAGAACTGGTCCATCAGGATCACCCGAGGCGGCGTGGCACACACACACGCAGCACGCTCACTGGAGGAAAGAGCGCCACGAAGTGAATAACAAATGCCGTTAAAGCTGAGTCCCCTAGGTATTGTTGCTCACTCTGAAAGCTGTCGAAAGTTTAGTCGGGAGGAAGTCCACTGCTTGCCGACTCGCTCGAGTCTCCACACGTGATAGCTGACTTTACAGCTAACTTCCTGCCCTTCGCACCGTACAGTAATAGTCAATATAAATATAGGTTAAATAATGCAAGGTTAAATAAAGCAAGGCTCTCCACCCGATTGCTATGTTGGAACCACTACGTCGAGCACTTGTTCACAGCTCAGATGCCACTGCTCCTCTCGCTTCCTCGAGTACTTCAGAAGCGCAGACTTTGTCTGCGAAAGCCGCTCGAGCGTCTTTTGCAGTTGCTGCTCCACTCGCTGCAGATGCACGCGCAGGCCTGTCTTGAAGCGGTACGCGGCAGCCACGTCCTGGTGACGCTGAAGATTAGGTCCCGCCTTCGCTTGAAGCTTCACGAGGTCGTTTGCTACTTCCTCGGAGACGCCGCAGAAACGTCGATGGCAATCCTGGAGAGCTTCGAAGGCTCTCGCGTGTTTCTCCAGATCGCTGGTTATCCGTGCTATCTCGTTTCCGGCGTGGTGTGCCAGCATCTGTGAAGCAGATTGCCAGAAGTGTCGCTGGTTTCTGACCTGGCGTATCTGTGTGGCCAGCGTGCTCTGTACGTTAGCAAAGTCATGATCATTCTCGATCTGGACCGATTGCGCCGCTGTTGGCTGGTCGACAGGGTTGCTTGCGTGATGCTCGGTTAAGAGAGGTCGAAAGCCGGCAGCTAGCAGTTCTCGCCAGGCTGCCGGTTCAAGCATAGTGCAAGGCTCTGCTGTGTACATAAGGTACAATGTGTTGATGACACCGTACAAGCCGCAATTGTAGGCGTCGCGCTGCTGCAACAGAGTCTACCCAAGATTAGTGCACAGAGCACCCAACAGTGCTTGCAATAGCTTACATTTCTACGCAGCTTCTTCCAACTCTTGATTGGAGTCGTAATGTCAGCGTGATCAGTACCGGTTATGTATCTGCACATGCATCCGATGAAGGCGTCGACTACTCTCTCCGCCTTGGCATAAGTCTCTGCGTCCTGTGTTGGCTCGTAGACGTCATACTCTTCGAGCTCTAGGTCCAAGACTGCCATGACCCAGTGCAATGCCTTCGCGAAGTACACAGGCAGGACAATGTATCGATGTGATTCCTGGACGCCCCGATACTTCCCAGTCTGGTGGCGGTCGAGGAGTTCGAATGTGTAGGCACCGGGTTCCACGATGTGCCACAGTTGAGGGTTGGGGTTGAGAAAGCGTAGCGTGACGTCTATCAGCGCGTTGTTGAAATAGCCATCGAAATCCTTGGCGTGGAGGCGGTCCACAGCGTCCCTTACGTCCTGCATGGTGAGCCATGATGTCACCACGACGTCGTCGCCGCCGCCTCCTGGTTGAGGTGCTGCATCGTCAAGAGCTTCGTTCGGTCTGGATTGGGTGGCTGATGTTTCCGAGGCCACAACATTCGTCACAGAGTGTGTACGATGTTCTGGTGCTATTGCATCGAGGCATCCGACAGCGTTCGTTGCGTTCAGCCATGATGTGACCTCGACGTCGTTGCCGTCAACGGCTCGCTTAGATGTTGCAGTGATCAGAGCTCCATCTGGTCGGGCTTGAGTGGCGGGTGCTTTGGGAGCCACAACATCGGTCACAGAGTCTTTACGAGGCTCTGGTGCGCTTCCAGTGTCCTTGTCAACGCCGTCGTCACCAGCCCTCGCGACAGGAGCACTGCGATCTCGGCTTGTGCCGACCGACGTCACGGGACGCGGCACAGCTGTAGGTTCATCATCAGTGCGGGAACGCTTGGGTTGTAGGCGGAGAATGTCATCGGACGAAGCGCGCCGCTTCCGTGCGCCCGTATTTCCAAGGTCATTTGGCCTCGTGTCTGGAACGATACTCGGTCTATCCAGGAGAGCTTTCGACGACTCAACCGGAGACGGCAGTACGGCACCTATCTGTTCAAAGCTCGCATTGTCCAGGATCCCACAATGCGACTCCAGCTCCATATCCGGTTCATCATACGAGCCGTCATCGCTGTATTCGGCCGGTGCGAACATGCCGCTCTCATCGTGGAAGTCAAATTGATGGTCGTTGCCAGGTTCTTCAACACCACGGCCTTGCTCGATGGATCTGTCGGAGGTCTCCAAATGAACCTGGTCGTCAGGTTCCGAAGGCGTGACTGTACGAGCACGTACAGGGGTAGTGTGAGCATGTGCAGATGGCCACGGCGATTGGGGTAGTGAGGCTGCTGGTCCGACGGTTGTCACTTTACCGCCTGTTGTCAACCCGCCATTCGATGCGGACAACGGCGCTGCTGACATACTCTTCGGCTTCGTGCTTTTCGCTCTCAAGCCTCTGTCCAGCCCACTAAGCTGAGCACTCAAGCGTCCTATGGTAGTGTCGGCGTCTTTGGCCGTCCACCGAGCAACGGAGTCACCATCTGTTGCGCGCTCGTTGCGGGCCGCTCGCATGATTGGGTAGACCGTGTCGAATGTGGCCACCTGCGAGAGCTTCTTGAGGCTAGCAAGGAACCGCTCGGATCTGAAGGCGTTGGTCCCAAACCTCGCGACGATTTCATGAGGCCGCAGCCAGCCCGTACGGTGAAGCCTGCTCACACTAGCAGAGACGTTTCGGCCCATGTGGTTCTTACAATACTCTATAAGCAGCCCGTCGATCGACTCAAGAGTGGCGGGAGTGAGGAGATGAAGATACCCGCTGACATCTTGATGTCGCGCTTCACTTTGCTCACAGGCCAGATTCAGCGTGATCAAAACAGACTGGATGTCGTAGGCAGTGTTTAGTTTCCGTAGAGAATCATCGAGAACGTCCCCATCATTAGCCATGTTCGAGCGTGCTGCATGGACAGGAGACGCTCGGGTACAGGAGGGCGTTGTATGTGGTCAGTCATGAACACCGGTGCTGCGTTGACTCGGAATTTGACTATTCGACCGTCGCACAGGAAGCTTCTAAGTCAGCGACGCCAGGTTCCAGGCTATTGATCATGTTGCCAGCGCTTAGAGCCACAGTTCCGTGCTTATGTTGGCTGTGCTGATCGTTTGTGGGAGCTTTGCTTGCACAGTAGTGCGGGAAAGAGCGGAGGAGTAGTGAGAGCGCGAGGCACTCTGACTATATTTACCACTTTGCGCATTGCGTAGTCCGGCTTCTTGCTATGAATTCAACTGGACAGATGACCACACATGAGGTGATCTTAAGGTGAAGGACCGGCACGTTGCAGCAGAGAGAGGGAGGTGGTGTGGCGTTGCGCGACCGAGAGCACGTGACGGGCTCTCCTTGCACGTGTCTGTGCCTGCAGACAAAGCCTGCGGAAAAGCAGACAATGTCTGATAAAAGCGGGGCGCCCCCACCAAATCAACGCCACCTTGCCGCTGCGCACGAAGTTGCAGCCCTACTACAACCTCCAATATCACTCGCGGCCTCCGCGTCTCATCTAGAACGACATATCAATGCTCCATCATCAGCAATTGGACCCTTTCACGAGGCTTTGTGGACGGGCGTTTTCCGCCGCAGCATGCTGGAGCGGGACTGTGAGACTTCCGTGCTGCTAGAACCCGTATAACCTGCTCGCAGGCGAGCTCGAGCATCGGTTATGGGCGAACAAATTCCACAGTGTATGGGACAGCGATGGATTATGGTGAGGTCAAACGCCTTCCGGCATGTTCACGAAGGTGCTGTACCGGCAGCAAAGTCTCAATCTTTGTGCTGGCCGACGTACTATGTGTGGCTATTTTAGCACCGGTTGTACTACATTCCATTCCAGCCGCGCGCTACAACTGGACTGATCTGGTCTCAATGATACATTTTCTTTCCCGCAGCCTACAATGTCGCTGATAATTAAGCTTCTCCAAGGCTTCACATTGTGGTAGCGGTAACCTCGCCTAAAAAGACTGACAGCACGTGCATGCTGTTTTATGCTGATAAGTGCGGTATGCGCGTCGCCGTGGCCGGTCTAATCATCGGACCCGGCGATGCGACAGAGCGGTCAGGACAGATCTCGCAGACAAGCATGAAGTGACTGCTGGGCTTGAAGACGAAGTGATCGGAATGTACTGACATCATCGTACTGACATCAATGTAATGCCGCCACTTCGCAGAACACATTTGCTCTCGCGAGTGACATGCCACCACAGACGCGAGCCTAACACCCAGCAAGCTGCCAGCCTCGCTCCATTAACAGCCACTCCTTACCGAAGTCCGAGCATCGAAGCACCAACCTTACTGGGGGATGGCTCCTTGTCATCCGTACCATCAATACCAGCTTCCGCTTCGGCGAGGTCCTCAACGTTGACCCCGAACGTAAGGCGCACCTCGGCAGATTCTTCTCGCTCCCAGAAGTCCTCACTACCTTCTCCGAGCCCCTCCTCCTCCTCGATTGCCTTTCAAGATCTGCCCGTCGGACACCTGCAACGTAATGCACTCTGCACACCATCTTTCTCGCGTTCGATCAGCTTTGTTGTCTGGCTCATGTTCCATGTGCTGAACCCGACCTCACCGGACTCTAGTACTGCGCCACCTTGCCATGCCTTCGCAAACCCAAACCGCATCCCGCCCTGCGCTATTCAGAACGATGTCGCTTCTCTTCTGGCCCCACTGCCGTCAACACTCCCTCAGACGCTCAAAGGCTCTTGGCTAGCGCCTCCCTCACCTCTCGTGGATCGGCTGAGTGGGTACCGCTCACAGTCTGGGCACCTGTCTAAGGCGGTCGAGCATGCGGCACAGAGAGTACAAAAGGCGCATAAGCTCCTCTAAATCAAAGATCAATATCAAGTGGCTGACCATCAATATCAAGTGGCTGACCCTGTACAACCCCTTGCGTAAATCAAGGGCTTCGGCGATGGTCTCCAATCCATCGTTAGCAAGCTGCACCTGAAACTCGAATCATGTAAGATCTGTGGTCCGCATATCCCACCTTTGCGCCGGTGGCGTCAAGCACTGACGGTGCACCCATCCCAGCATGCTGGCAAGGCTATACGTTGCCCCATATGGCGTGCTCCACACCAGTTCACCAAGGATGTCCACATTGTGTACGGAAGACTGCTTCGTACTTGGTCCGTCGGTCTTGACAGCCCTCCGAACACTCTCACCAGTCACCACTCTGACGCAAACGCCTGGCAGGAGGCTGCTAACAGCATATTCGACGAAGTCGCAAGCGCCCTCGAAATCGTTGCTCTTGAGAAAGACGCATGCGTCTTGCCTTGGGCAATTTCGCAAGCCAAGTGGTCCCACTCAAGACCGGAAAGTTACCTCACGGTCTAGACTCACTCGAGCAACACCTTTCGACCGAAGGCAGCTGACGGTGCTCTGACTGTAGTACTCGCGAGTTGTCATCGGTTCAACCGATGAGATGCCGCCTCAGGGTGTAATTTACGACAACCAGTCACCGTCTCAGTGGTTGCACTTGCACGTTTCTCAGTTACATCCTGCAGCGACAACAGAACAGAGCATCCTACCACCCCGCGCATTCCTTCGAGCTGTCCTCGATGGCAACTAGCAGATACCGGTGTTATTCCTAACACTCGCTATCTAACGTAGCGGATGCACGCGACTTGGCAGCCGGTTAACGCGCCTCTTGTGGTCCTGTATTACGGCGCGGCCGCAAGCGGGTACACAGACCATCGCGCAAGGGGACCTTGTTGATTGTGCAAGGTCGTATATGAATCGGCTCACCTTGGCCCGCGTGGAGTCGGTTACTGGCTTGCAGCCAAACGCGGTGTTGCTGTTGCATCGGCACCATGCCTTCTAACTCAGGCCCCAGGAAAGCCAGCCAAAGGCCATGGTCTCTGAGTCACCACGGCAGAGCTTCATGTCCTTTGAGAAGCCTTGACCACGCCGGGAATGGGTCAGCGCCAACCGTTGACTGGGAACTATCATGTGAAGATGCACTCTAACGAGGATTGCTCAACACACGCTTCAGCCATGGTGGCGTTGAAAACTATAGACCAGTGTACTCTTAGGCAACGAAAGTGACCTGGCCGCCCGCTGGCTATGCTCCAGCCTCATCCGCACGCCCACCCGCCAGCCAGATGTCCTTAGCAGATCGCCTTTCGGGCAGATCGCCAACGATCCTTTGGCTTTGTACAATAAGGAGCATCGTCCACGCCGCGGCTTGCTGGCGAGTCGCAGGTGCTGGGAGTAGTCGCATGCGCATAACTCCGTTGCCGCTCGGTCTCGCTTTCTGCGTCACGTGCGGCGGAAGCACGCTATTCTCCGAATGCAGTGTTCACTCGCGCGCGGCATATTCCTGAATGACCGGCAAATCCAGCGCCGCCAATGCATTGGGATATTGGCAGCATGGGCCGCCTGTGTTATGTGCACGATCTATCCTACTACACTCCATTATCGAGGCGACTCAGCGTGCCCGAACCCCGGCATGATCGACAATTTGAACCTCAATACCCTCATCCGTCGCTAGATGCCAACCTCTGCCCGGGCATTGTGCACGCCTCACGGGCGTGATGCATTCTTCCTTGCGCAAAGCGCTCGTTGTCTGCGCTGGGCCACAAGCGCTGACTGGAACGCCTTGCTAGTGTTACCCCTGCCTTTCGACAATCAAGTGCCGGCAGTTTACTGGCTCCAGTTCCTCGACGCACTCAGATACGCCTCCTCCATGCTGATCATTTCTACCCGAGCTCACGCACACTACGGCTTGCTCTTGGCGACCCGTACCGGAAGCTCGACAAATCGGCGTAGAAAGTAGCGTTCAAGGACGCCGTTGCTGCAAACGTAACCATCCGGAGCCTGCATGCAGGCCAAAGATACGAAGTTAACGCTGCTCAGTCGCCTTCTTCGGGCGTGACAAGCAACGGTGATATGCTTGCTGGCGCGTAGTACAGCCTTGAGAGGTTCGTTGTTCGCGCCACACCAAATGAGCCTGTGTGCAAGGCGATGAAGGATGTGCCGCCCTGACAGCGATAACACCGAAATGCGACATCACAGTTGAGAATTCCGTCCTGACCGCCAGTGTTATCGGCAGAATGCTTCGCCACACCGTGTGAAGCCTTGGGCTCTCCGGAAAGCCCGGGTTTGAGAGCGCAATGTCGAGCGCAGCTCCGTTTGCACTGGTCGGTGGTATTAAGACGGGCGTGTGCTTCTCCACATACTGTTCTCCAGTCTTGCGCAAGTTCGAAGGATTCATCTATGTGTACGACCGTCTCAACGGCTTACGTCTCACTAGTAGAGCAGGGAGGGCAGTGATAGCGACCTCCATGAGCCACGACCTCGACTCTAGCCCAAGTGCTGGACAGAGCGTACCCATCAGCCTGTTTTACCCGGTGACCGGGGAGGGATCGTCGTTGACATATGCTTATAACAACGATCCTTGAGAAGTACTTTCAACATTACAGCCTGCTATGAGATGCCGGCTTCTAGTTTTGAGCAGGCTAGAGCGAAGCCATTCCGCCACGGTATAATCAGTGCTGTGGCAGGTAACGGTTCTGCACAGAGACTGAAGCGGGTGGCCAATCGTCTATTAACGAAGCTGTCTCCGAAAAGAAGCATGACCCGGAGTACAGCAGTGACGTTGAAGTACTGACAGTTAGCTTGGAACCTTAAGCGCAGATGATAAGTACAGGCGGGGCTGCTATGCTCTTCGGCCGCTTCTAACCTAACGATCATGAAGTGTCCAGCCGGCTCATGAAGTAGGTCAGACAGCTTACGTCGACGAAGATGGCAATATGCGGACCAGGGACGAGCGAACCGGACTGGGACATCAAATTTGGTGCTTCACGTTGATGGGTAAAGTCAGACATGTAGAGAGGCGGTGCAAGGTCAGATTGACGCAGAAGCCCACGGTGCGCCTTTATTCCGATGTGCCAGATCTCTGGTTTGCAATCGAGGGGTTCTAGAGCTTTGGTTCATTTGAATGAGCTAGGCCTGGACAACAAAGTGCTTTGGAGTCGCTGGGGCATTTGGTGGGGCGCGAACTGGAGCACCGCTGGGGCACACTCGAAAGGGCTTGAAAACCAACGCAGCCCTGGCTGGATTCATGAAATAGGGCAATGACCACAACCGTTGATCGATGTTCCATTCTGAAGAAACGTTGAGCGTGTGTGAACAGCAACGCATCGCTTGTAGCGCCTCTACCGCACTGTTAAAAGTATAACAAAGCACAAGCTGGACCTTCTCCAGACCATCAATGATCAAAAGAGCGCAGCAAGCTTTTCCGCCGCCATCCTACTTCCCCAACTAGGCATGGTCTCGATAGATGGATTAGTCCTGACCAAGCAAGCGAAACCAAGAAACCACTTGTCTCTCTTCAACTTCGACCCGTTGTCGGCGCAACGCTCCCGAACGCAAATGGAGTTGTGAGCAGAGTACGGACGATGAAGGAAGCTGTCAGAAAGCATACAACTAGAGTAATGCATCGGTCATGGATCGCCCAACCCGTCCCGTTGCACGCCTATCGAACGACTTTCGTCGACGCTGGCTGACCAAGCTCGGTGCCACGGCGTGCATGCACGCTACTTCTCCTCTATCATGTCGTGGCGTGCGTACGGACATGACTCCTCTTGGCTAGCTACTCATGCTCTCGTTTGAAGAGCGTGACAGTGACAGAAGATAGTATACTCGACAATTCTGCATGCACTTCTCGTGAAGCCTGTTCTGTGCCGCCTTGGAGATAGGTCTACCGTGCCTTATTCGTCTACATCGTTCCCGATTCAGCTGAAGACAGCTTATGTACGTAGAAGGGAAGCTAGGGCGCATACACTGAATGCCTCTCCAAGAGAAGGCAGGCCTGTATCTTCGTGCTCCACGTTGCATAAAGTTTGCCTAGCTGCTGCTGTTGTTGCTGCTGCTGCTGGTATCTATCTAGCGATCTCCAAGCTGGTTCAGCATGTTGGCTCGGTCGCGCCACCATCACCCTCGTCCAACCACCAGTTCAGACTTAAGCGTCGGGCACGAGCTAAGCCACCATTCATTACAAGGACGTTTGGCATGACCGGAACGTTCGGTAGACCTATGCCCACGGTCGTACTCTTGAGCAAGACTGTGTGAGATGTCTTGCTGGACTCAGCTCGCTTGGTTATATGGTCTCGATATTGACTGCGAGCTCGGTGGTTGCGTGAGGTGGCTGTGCAAAGCTTGGTTTGAGCCTATCGATGATGAATGCATCAAGGCGCCGGAACATGGATGAGAAGGTGATCGAGGTTTTACTGTGATAGCACACAAGGTGACGAAGCTCGCCTTCACAATCAACGTGGTAATCGAGCTCACGGCAGAGGCGGTGGTGCAAGCGGTCAGTACCAAGGCCATCACCGGGGCAGCGAGAGTCGAGAAAACTCCGCGCAGCATAATCTTGTGGTGAAGACGACGTGGTGGGTCTTTGCAAAGCAGTACAGGGAAGCGGTCAGAGTGGAGCTACAGACAAGTCTTGCATCAGTAAGCCTTCCAGGAGACCTCATAATTGGAGTACAGGTCCAGATATGCAAGCAAGTGGAGTCTCGGGTGCATCCAATGCTTGAAGGGATCGGATATTGAAACAAGTCTTTTCACTGTGTCCATAGATGCATAGCCGACCTGCTCCGGAAAGTCGTCCATCGAGTGTAAGACCGTTCGAGCGTATATTCTCAGTCCTAGCATGTTCGAGTCTTGTTGGAATGGGCCCGCTCTGTATCCGAGCATGACTACTGCGTCCCACGTAGTGTATGTGCACAATGCAGGGAGAGAGGTCTCCGATACGGAGCAAGTATTCAACGATGAGAAGTGGCTTTTGCTTGCACTGCACGGACAAGGCTCCATGGGGCGGGACGTCAGCAAGTGCTTGCCAGCACTGATTGACGCATGGTGTTTTGCGGGTGCGCCATAAGCAGTTAGACAAGTGGACTCAAGACTCTAAGATTCTGGTAGCATTGCTTCGCTGTTGAAGTGGTTTGTGGGCCGGTCTCAAGTGCGCTGCACATCCCCTTGGTTGTGCACGAAATCCTTAAAGGCAGTACAGTCTAGAGGATGAGAGCAGACTGATGCCGATTACCGCATCTGTGCATCAGCTAAGGCGCATCTCCCAATAGCATGCTCGGTATGAGTGCGAGCCTACCTAAGACGGCGCACATAAATGACCGCTACGAAGAGTAGGAGGCAAACGTCTCCCGGATTGCATGCACACAACAGTGCACACCGTGCGCTGCACTTATGCATGCCAGTGTCGAGTTGTTGGTGACATTTTCGAGGTTTGGCGTAGCTGCGGTCGAGGCTGATCTGAAGTGGGCGGGTACGCTGCCAGGCGGCTGTGGGTAACTGTTGGTACTGGCAGGACTGATGCGCCGCCTTTCTCACACACTAAGACCTAAGAGGCGAGCAAGCCTTCAATGGCGGTGTCGAAGCGGCGGGCTTTCAGTGGAGTGATCATAGTGCACGTCTAGTTTGGACGTAGAGATACTGAGCTCGGAGTGAGGCAAGCGTGCGGGAGGCAAGACTAAATAGAGAAACCGATGTCGACATGCATGACCGAAGTGACACTGCTCGTTGGGATGCAGGAGCGCTCCGGACCACGCTGGTACACCCATACAGCCCACTTACGTGCAGTGTCCCTGTGCTCGAACCAGATGCAACGCACGAATGGATGGACGCAACCTACTTGAGCGTTGTCGGGTGACGTCTGGCTCTAAAGCCGTCTCCATGCACCTTGGGCAAAGTGTAGTGGAGAACATCTGCTATGACAATCGAAATGGCCTTCAGGCTCTGCAAGATCATAAGGGGGCGCCAGAAGGGGGCGCCAGCGTACTTTGCGACTTACACTCGTGAGGCTCGCTAGGAAAGGGCCAACTTGCAGAGACTGCCGGAGAAGTGGTCGACACTTGGACCTGGGTGGTGTGTGGATGAGCTGGCACTATATGTTCGCCGGATGCACGTCTGCTCTTGCCATTCAAGGCGTAGCGACTGAGCAAACGACAACCCCGGCTTCGGCAAGAAGCGGTGCAGGTCGTGGGAGCTACAAGTGCAATTATTGCTGTTGATCTCTCTTGCTCGTAAGAAATACAACTGCTCTTGTCCAGGAGGCAAGCCTGGGTGACATATTATGCAAGACACAGCGGTACCGCTTGCAGATGACCAGGCCAGAAGAAATAACCAAGCCGCAAGTCAACCGACGTTGTCAAAGAGGCTGTGGCGGTAAACAACCAGAAGTCGGTACTGTTGCAGCATAGGGATGTGTCAGGACGTTATCCGAACTTTAATGGATGTATGGAAGCTGCTGCTGTGTTGTGCGTGGAGGAAGTGATGTTATGATGCGGGTGCTCCCGTCAGCGCGTTGCTTACAGAACGCCCGGCGCGCTTCTCAGATCCAACCAAGCCGGCTAAGATAGGGCTGCCCAACGAGTGTTCAGGACATCACTGGATGGAAGTCAAGCATCTCCGGTTTCACTTTCACTTTCGTGAGCCGAAGGGACGGTCTCGGCAGTAATGCTGAATGTTGTAAGTAGAAGTGCACCACCAGCAAATAGACAGCAAATGGAACGGCGTCACCAGTTTGCTTACGGGCATTGCGCACGTTCGACGTTCCTCGCAGATCTTGTAGAGCGTGCATTCGCCATCGCATGTACTCGTTCCGCGAAGTACTCCATTGACGGTGTGATAACGGTTGACTATCTCGTCCACCTTGAGGAAAAGAAGTCCTACAAAGCTGGCGGCGAAGATGAAGACGCAAGTCGTGCACAGGTGAGTTCTCGCGCACTAGACGATTCTTTAAGCGCGCTACGGGCTCACAGCACGGCTTAAGGCTGCTCGGCCTAGAACTTCACCCTGTTGGCAACATTCTATTCCTTGTTTCATCATACTATCAGACAGCTACCTTGTAGGTGGACGCGGCTGTGGATGCTTTGCCGGCCTGGCTCCACGTTCGCATTTCTCCTTACTCTATGATCAGTCGAGCCATAGTCACACATCTACCGCATGGCACCATAAGAAACCCGCTCTACTCAATGGTTTATGGCACATTTATGGACGAGCCAGAATGGAAGAGCTCTAACTACAGGTCCAAGTATGTATAGATGTCTCGATGCCCGCGGGTTGCTTCAACACTCTGAAAGGTAGGTGGTGTACGCATTTGCTCATCTTGGTCTTGGGCCGATGTGGGACTGGGCTGAAAGCAAGGCGTGATCGACCCTGGCAGATGATTTCGACAACGAGGACAAGGTAACGTCTACGTGTGTCTTGCCGATCATAGAGCGGGTACCTGGCTTACCACTGCAAGCGTGAGCGATCCTAAGGAGCATGTGGAAGTGGGCCAGGTGCGAAAGGCGTGGATCTCCCTCCATCTGAGCATCGCGCACTCCTTCGGTGTATGTAGGAAAAAATATCATAAATTCAGCTTGTATTGCAATGTTGTTCTCTGCATCTACTTTCGCCCTCATCGAGTGTGGTGCGTGTGTGCCACTCCGCTTATGTGGCAGCTCTTTCGCTGGCTAGGCTAGACTGACCACATGCGTACGCTCAGGGCAAAGGACATATCTTATGATGTTGCGACGCTCTCGACTGGGTAGACGGGCAGGCATGAACCGACGGGTTGCGCGTAGGAAGATTAGGCGTGTTGCGGGGCTCGGAATATGTTCGGAACGGAGAGGCTTTGCTAGCTGTGGGGTAAGAAAACCGCGATCACTTCGCTTTACGCATTCTGCTGCCCCTCGATCTTCGCTGCCCTCCGATCTCTGCTGCCCCTCGCTCTGCCCCTCGCTCCGCGCTGCCCCGCTGCCCCTTGCCTGCGCTGCCACTCGCACTCCGCTGTCACCCGAATTGCCCTTGGGACGCTGTTTCACGCATTGAGGCACCGTAGCTTACGGGCGATACAAATGTGTGTCACGAATTGCAAGAGCTAGCAGCTAGGAGATGTGTGAGAATGTGTGTATGTGAAGAGGAGGCGCCGCGAGATGTACGCCAGTTGGCTCGCCTCCATCCAGCATGTTTGGTGACATTTCTTGGAGCCTGTCGCCTGCACTAGGGCAGCGCCGGTGTAGAGTGATCCTGGGTGCATCGCATGGGTTGACAACCCGAGATCATAGCCAGAACGTGCTCGCTGACGGCGAGAAGATATTCGATTGAGAAGAAGACTCCGACGGCCATGAACCAGAGCACACGGTCGCGCAGCATCTGCCGCTGACTCACAGCATTGCTAAAGACGCGCGATCCTTGGCCCATTGAAGTCGCAGCGATTGAGGTACAAATGGAGGACGAGGCTCGAGGTGTCGACATGCTATACTGCGCTCGGCTACTCTATCTCTCCATGGCTGGCTTCATTATTCACTATCTTCGGCATTGCTGATGCGAGTCGCACAGTTATGTCAAGGCGATGCCCTTCCAAGCGAAATATGCTCCTCAAGTAACACAGATTTAGTCGATGGCGGTCATCGCGTTCCTAGCAATTGTGGCGGTGGGACACCTTTCTGCGGCGGAGACGGCGCGTTCAATGTTGCCAAAGCGTATCAGCAATCGAAGAACGGTAGACAGGAAATGGATACTGACCTATGCGCATCTTCCGTTCCTTTCATGACTATCGCTGTCCGAGCTTTGCTTTGCCACCATCAAACCAGGAAAGCTTATGGCCGTTCTACTTGATGTTCTCAAACGAAAGCCACGGCCGGTCCGCTCTATCCACAAGCAAGACAAGGGAGCCTAGCATCGTGGAGTTCTATCCTCATCCCTTGCCAAATCCGAGAAGTGGTCGCAGACTTCAGGCTCAGAAGCATGGAGAGGAGGATGACTGAAGTGATGAGTACATTTGCACGGTCATGACGGTCCTGTTTCCCAATCACTCCGTGCTCAGACCTTCCTATTGGCCGTCATACTCCGGTAAGACGACACTACGGATGGCCAGCAAGCCTCCCAGCCAATCTGACTTGGATTAAGCAGCAATGATGCTGGCGCATATGAGACGTCTAAGAGATACTCTTGGAATGTTTGGGAAGTTCCCGTGGGACTCTGCTGTCGTTGGCCCGGTCTTGCAGTTTAGGCTTGGCATTCGCGCCACGATCGCGGTGAAGGTTGCAGCGACGGCAGCATGGTTCGCCTGACGTGTGCGATGCGAGATGGCCGGTTCGACTATTTCGAACCGGGAGAAGCTACTGCGATGGCTGGTTATGATGTTCCGAAGCCTCGCGGGCCTAATGTCACCGTCTCCCCACAGCCACCCTTTCCGCTTTAATCGCATTAGGGATGGCAGCCAGGTGTATGCTGCGGCTGTCTGCTCGCGGCTAGCTACATCAAGCATTACTCCAATCCATTAAGCCACAGCAGGGAGCGAAGCAGCCAACTCCACCTCTCCGTGCGCCCATGACAGGTAGATAACTCCGATCATGGTGATGGAGGGTCTCGCAGACGGCGGCCGAGCCCTCATCCTTTGCTTCTTTGCCGTTCTCTTCCTTAGCACCAGCCGGGACAGAACGGCAGGCGCGCCATTTGGCTGCCTTAATGGGCGCAAGATTCTCCGCAGTGCAAATGTGCACCTCTAAAGAATGAGAACTGGGAGGAAACCGCTCAAAGCACGTGACCGGGAGGGGAACATCGTTCACGCACACGGATGCCGGCGAACGCGGGAGCTGTTGTGACGTCCTGTTGTCTGCGTACCAGGACTGCAGATCAACCGAGAGCTTTCAAGAAGTGAGGAAGAACCAAGGCGAGGGAGAGCAGGCGTGGGCGACGTGGTGAGGGACGGAGAGAGCCTGTCGGAAGGCATCGTCCGTAAGGTTCGTGATGCAGCCAAGATGGCGAACCTTGATAACATCAGAGTATAGTGGGGTCGTCCGATGTCCTCATGAAGCGCTCAGAGTCGCGCAGATAGAAGTACGACATAAGGATGAACAAGCCTGGCAAGCGTGGGTCACGAGGGTAGATGTGGCGCTGCAGTAACTGGCAGAGTAGATGGTGCCAGATGACCTAAGATTCGTGTCAACCTGAACATCCGCTCTTATGAAATCATCGTCCTCCGGATCGATATGGGGTGCATGCCCATGTCTCTACTAGTACCGCTTGAGCCTACGTAGGCAGCTGCAAGTCCTTCAGCTCGGTGACTTGCGCTCGTAAAATACTGTCAGTGCGTTCTTCCTCATCACAAACTGCTTTTTCATAGCCTTATCCTCTTCCACAAACGACGTCGCCAGCTCCTTCAATCGGTTACGAAAACGCCGGCATGTCAAGTAAACCAGTGCTTTCGACTTCAGCAACCGAGTGCGGAGATTCTCTACCATCATGAGAGCGTCTTCGGGTATGAGCGCGAGAACCGGGCGCCTCCTTGAGTGAGACCTCAAGGTCTTGCAATAGGCCAGGATGGGGCTCAAGTTCCTCGAGCGAACGCATACGTCTCTCGTGCTCGACGTCGGTCTGGTGGTATTGCTGCAACATGCCACGTATGAGCTGACAATCACGCAAGCAGCCTCTTACGGCCAGGCAAAGACAATGTGGCATGCAGGTCCTGCAGCTGGCGAGCCAAGTCCTTGTCCACTGCTGCGGACGGATCGAGGAAGCCCTCATGCTGTCGCCACAGCGATGGCGGTTTGACCAACTTCTGAAGAGACGTCCCATGCTCAAAGAGCCTTGCTCAAAAAGTCGCGCCAGAGCGGCGGGTAGATGAACTCCGGTGAAACGAGCTTGCATCTGAGCTAGTGCAAACACAACGCACTAGGTGCCCCAGCTATTAATATCCCTTTGACGCAGAATCAACTGTTAAACCTGTCAGCTTATCCATTGTCAAGAGCAGTGATGTAACGGTGTCCCTACGTTTGGCCGAAACTCCGTCCACTCATAGCCCGGGGCGAGATGGGCGGTAGGCTTTGCACGCGCACATCTTACGCTGTCAACAAAGAGTCGAAGTGCAGTGCTGGCGAAGGCGTACTTGTCCTCAGACTGCATGGATCGAACACTTCGAACGTATCTTGCTCCAGATGTAGTACAGCGATCATCCAGTGCGCTATACTGCTCCAATGAACTGGCACAATGAGATGCTCGGGTGACGGTTGATCGATCCTGTACTTGTTCGTCTGCTCCCTCAACACGGGCATCCTTGCCTGAGACAACACTTCTGAGTTGATGCAGTGCTACGCGGGTCGATCTAGGTTCAGCCAAGCAATAACGGTCTCAAGCGCAGCGTTATTGACGTATTGTTTGAATTTGAGGGTGTCGATTGCTTCCTGCTCAATGGTGAGAAGGCCAATCACTTCCTCGAGCGGTGATTCACCACTGGGCGAGCGTGAAACGGAGGGTTTGCGATCGTTGGCTGCTTGGGCGGCTCGGGTGATGCACTGCCAGCGTCAGCAGTAACGTTGGTACCGCTGGGAGTAGGCATAGTGTGCGAAGGCATTTTGGCTGGCGCGTGTTGATCCCGCGAGTGGTGGGAGAACAGGGAGCCACAGGCGCGAGAGTCGAACCTGCAAAGTGGCGAACGCGCGTCGAAGCTGCACAATGACTGTGACATGCTCACGGCACGACGCTTGCAGATAAAGTGTTACGACAGAGCAGAACCGAGAGTTCGTTTTCGCGATGCTCGGTGATGGCAATCTGCTGGAGTGCCACCAGCTAGTCTTCAGCAGGCCTGGAAGCTTGGGCTCCGGTTGGTCGAGGCATGGAGGTAGGCTCATGCTCGACTTTGCAGTCCGAAGCGAAATGGTCGGGATATCTGAACGGAAGAATGTCATCATCGAACATGTAGCTTTGTTAGTGGTCAGCATTCATGTGCTGCGCACGCTCAACTTAGACGTCGATCAGGCTCGGCATGGGATCCTCATCACAATCGTTCGGGCTGGGCACAGCACTACCAAGCTTCTCCGCGGCGGGATCATCTCAATAGCGGCAACAAGCCTCTCAGGAGTGCATATATTCGCAAGCGCGGTGCAAGTCTTGTCGGTCACGTGAGTGAACGTCTCGCTGGCGGAGACTGGTTTTGTGGGATCTGGCTCTGTGACGTGAGCTGGTGTGTCGTCAATGGACTCAACCTCGTCTGGCTCCTAGACGGAGGCGCAAGTCTGTTGCGTGGCACGCAGCTTCGCAGATCTGAGCTTGGCCGTGACGGCTGCAGCGTCCGTAGCGGTCCAGTGAAAGCCCTCGTTACAGCCACCTCGTTCTGGATCGCGGTGCGCCGTGCTCGTCGAGCCTCACGTAGCAAGGGCCAAGCTTCCGCGAGGGTAGCGTGCTGGGTGACGGCGCGTAACTCTGTGAGGAAGCGCTCTGAGTTGAACGCAGCAATGCCGAAGAAGATATGGATGTGATGGGGACGGAGGTGCCAGTGCTCCCTTTCCAGGCCGTTGATCTTCGCAATATCGTTCCGGTAGGGCTTCGCGGTCTTTCGAGCGACGTCGTCCAGGATGTCGCAGCAGAGTGGTGGCAAAAGAGGCAGATAGTCAGTGACGGGAAGCCGCAGGTGCTGACAGCGCTCGCCGAGGTCGCTAAGGGTTCGAAGTTGACGCGCAGGAGCTCATTCTTGTATGCTGAAGTCAAGTGCGCGAAAAGCGTTACGGAGCTGGCCCTTCATGATGCGTGGAGGAGGTCATGGACATGACTGTGGTGGTTACGTCGGGACCAAGTGACAAGTCGAAGATCGTAGAGATGAAAGAAAGCGCGCCCACGGGGAGAGCGGTTCCGCTGGTGCGCTTCCATACTTTGCCACTTCTTCACCTTGATGATGCTCTGGTCAACAACGTATGTAACACGAGCGTTATCTTCGTCACGATAGTGTATCGTAGGTGGTCAGGAGGTTGAGCACTAGGCGCAGCAGAACGGTTGTATGCGTGGCATGCTTGAGAGTCTTGGTAGGAAGTGTGCACTGAGGTTAGACGGTGATTGAAGGTGTTGGTAATGTTATATGATTACCCCAAAGTCGCCAGCTTATATGTCGTCAGATTATGAAGCACGCGGTGGGTGGCTGCAACCGATGAGGTCTGGAGTTCAAGACCCGCTTCCATGTTGCGGTCTGAGCTAAGTTTCAGATCTGGACCTTGATTCTTAGCGCCAGATATGCGAGATCGGGCAACAAACGAAGGCATTAGCGAGGAAGATGCGTGAGAAGGGTAAAGCCACGTGCAGAAAGGTAGCATTAGAAACCGGAACAGTGAGCACATCGCAGATGTGCACCGGTTCGAAGCGCCAGTGTTAACAGAGCAGCCGCGCGAGGCGCAGAAAGTTCATGCAAATTGGAAGGGGTTGAGTCCTACATATCGCGGAGAACCGTGGTTAACGGCGCCGTGAGTCTCTTCCCATAGTACGGAAGAAGACTTTCTCAATTGGCCCGGGCGCACCAAGAGCGGGGTCTGAAATGTACGCAGGCTTGCTGCGAAACCCAAGATGTGCTTCATACCGTGAATTATAGGACAGAATGGGCACAGCGAGATGCAGGCTGCCAAGCCCGAGGCCAGGAGTGACGAGTGTTGCGGATCGGAAGTGACGGTGCCTGCACCTCGATGGGAGGCATGGCAGGCTGGATCCTAGGTGGCTACAGCTTCTGGCGAGTTACGGAAGATGGTTCAGAGGACTGCGTGCCATTGCGGAACTGGTGACGAGGGGCTTTGGCCGTCTGGCACCCGGCAATTCGCAGAATGGTAGAGGCACATTGAAGCTTCCCCAGTAATGTGTCCGCGTAGGCGCAGCCAACCGTTTGTTGCACGAGACAACCGGAGTACCAGCGACCTCTATCATCTTCTTCGTTATCCCAAGTTTGCCGGAATTGAATCCATTGCTGCATCGCATACTCCTTTACGTAGCTAGCGGCTTTGGCACTTGGACGACAAGTTTCGGAAGGCGTACAGCGAGAGAGCGCACTAGTTCGAGCATCAGCCAACGTTTGACGGAGCTGAAACCCTTAGAAGAGTCATCGCGTGCGGGTGTCGGTATGAGTCGTTAGCCGGGTGTAGGGTGTGCAGCCATTGCATCTTCTGCTGCCGCCGTGGCTAGCATTGGCGTAGGTGGAAGACACAGTGGAAGTGGTCCCTCATAGAATCTAGATGGACAATTGCAGCACCATAGAGAGGCGTGGATGTTCGGGGTTCAAGCATGGAGCTCACGGTCTCGGCTGCTCATATCTGCATTTTGTCATAGAGCTGCTCAGGACCTCCAAAAGCGGCAGATACTGCTGAAAGACACCCAAGGGGTCATGCGGCCATCGCGCAGCTCGACACTGTCTCCATCACCATGAAGGCATGCCAATTGGCATCGCGTCTCGATGTATCCCAAAAGAGAAAGAGGCAAGTAGGTTGAGGTGCGCAACTCAGCTGAGCTGGTGACGCTTTCTGGGTCGAAAGAACTGCGAGTCATTTCCGAGATGATCCGCAATGCCAAGCAAAGACGATCCGCGCAGCTGTTAGGTCAACCCTTTGAAGCATGATCTCTTCCGCCGTTTGGTTGCGACTCCAGATGTCTGGTAGCACTGAGCTCTTCCATCAGATATTGATGGAGCGAGAGAACTGCTACTTTCGAACACAGCGCCGCACAGAGTCTCAACGACAAGCACAACGATCTGAGTGATGGTCACACTTTAGCAAGTGCGGCACCACAAGCCATGAGTGGCTCCACTGGCTTAGAACGCTCTTGTGCCTTTACGTCGATCAATGAAGTGCATGCTACGGTTCGACTTCTTGAGCTAATGCTTGCGCTGCTGGGAGCCGGCGCTCGCGGGTTGGGGTAGTGGTGATGTTGCTCTCTACGCAGCTGATGCTCCTTGACGATGCGGTACCCGCGCCGGTACGGATATTGTGGCGGACATGCTCGATGTTCTAAGCTTGACAGTATCGCTCAAGCCACGCCAGCATATGGCGCCTCCTTTGTCGAAAGTAACCTTCTCCATCAATCGAAACCTGTCGACTGCGGTCGTGCACGGATGTGGAGTGAACAGTACCGGAACTGGCGTGTTTGAGTCTGGGGAGCTAAACACCGTTTCCCTTGCAGGAGTGACTGGCGAACAGGCGCTGCATGCGGCAAGCAAAGGCTGGCTCCCACGGTCCCATGACCAGCATGTACAGAGCGAACATATTCAGCGCTGTCCAGGACTTGGTGTATTCAAGCATCGTGCGCCACTCAGCTTACCAAATAGTTGGCCGAACAGCAGTCAGCCTTCGTGCTCCGTCAGGCATGATTCGGAAAAAGACCTCCCGTGGCGCTACACCGGGCCCGGATGCGTAGGCAAAAGACCGCTGGCGGATGGTTGAACAGCGCATAAGGTGTACGCTTGTGGTAGCAACTACGGCAGCGTACATGCTTGCCGTGGTCGGCTTCGAGGGCCCAATGGCTGCGCCCATGGTCATGACCCAGCAGGCTTAGGTCGACAAGCCTGGCGAGTTCAATTCCGGCCTGCGTTCGAAAGCAGCAGCGACAGGTTTCTTCTGCCCGCTACCTAGCCTCACAGCGGCCATGCCGATGAAAGGGCTACTCCAGTCTTCGTGCTTAGCGGTCGGGCAAGCGCGTGTGAGGGATGTCGCTGATTCCGTGCTTCCATAACGTCCGCTTAAAAGAGTTGCTCGCGACGAACGCGCAACAGTAAACCTTCACGCCTGTCACACTGAAGCGGATGCAGCTGATACTGAGCGGGCGAGGCTCTCCCTGGTTCACAATAGCAGACCTTCCCGTCCAGTTGGGAGCAGATCGATACGTTCGTCGTGGTGCTACGGAGACTGCGGCAACGGGAGATGACGGCTGGCATGCCTCGGAGAAGGGATAGCAAGTGACGCTATTGAAGACAAGAAGTTACATTAGATCGTCACGTGGTTGCCTCAACAAGCGCACAAAGTGGGGCGCCTGCCGTTCGTTCGCGCCTGCCATTGCTACTGCGACGAGATACGTTCAGCTTTCCAGTGTCTGCACCACTTCTAACAATCCGACACCAACACTGTGCTTAGCAACAGCGCCACGGAAGAAAATCTTCCTATAAGCCAAGCACAGTTCACCCTTTCGCTGCCGTCAACGACCTCCACAATGACGAACTACCTCGCGTCAATCAGCACCTGGGTGGGAACCATCATCGCTGTCTTGGTGGGTTCAGCAATCTACGATCACTCCACCTTCGTTCTCCCGCCAATCCCACACATCAATGTGGAAGTGGATGCTCAGCTGGATCTCTATGTGCCTGTACTCGCCGACCGTGTCGCCGAAGCAATCAGTCAGCTCGTGTACGACTTCACCTACGACTCGACCTTCTTCATGACTGAATATCTGGACTCCATCGCAATCGGCATCGGCTTCCTCATGATAGAAGCGACTGTGGTCTACTTCGTCTCAAAGTCAGCCCGCCGTCTGGCGGTCAAGAAAGCTGGCTACGAATTTTGCAACACAACCATCAGTAAGTTCAGAAACGTCAGCGCTCCATCGTGCTTTCTAATGTTCCTTACCTAGAGTCGATTGTGTTCGCCCACTCAGTCGCGCTTTCTGGATTCCAGCTCTTCAGCATGGTGACCGCCTTAGACGTTGTCTTCGACTACATTTCCGTTGCCGTAGACCACGTATTACCGAGGTTCTATCATCTCTACCATCAGTTCGCGAACAGCGCTGCTGTTACATACGCCCACGACAAGACCGGCAAGTGCTTTAGGTGGGCGCAGGAAAAGCGCGGTCCTGTCACGCTTGTCCTAACGTGCATATGGACTCGGATCGCCGCATACAATGTGGTGGTCGTCCTCCCCGACAGCACTCGATTCAAGGAGACGCTCAGTGCAGCTTACCTGTGCTTCACGCGTTGCGTGCAAAGCTTCGGCACAGCTTGCCGAACCTGCAAGCAGAATGTGGTCGCATGTGGACTTGGCTCGATGGTCATGCTCACCGACCACCTGTCTGACGTCGCTGACTGGCTGCGTACTACCGCTGCGCCTGTGCAAGTGAAGGCCCAAGGCTGTGCGGCTGTGCAAGCGAAGGTCCAAGATTGTCCGGAGGTGCAAACGATGGAGGCACCGAGTCGCAGCGTCACAGGCAAGACGAAGAAGTGCGTTGAGAAGGACGGCTTCGTGGTGGTGCATGGCGCTCGCTAGTGGCCACCTTGACTGACTGCTTGCTGTGTGGCCCGACCAACGACTGATTGCGAGATATGGGAATCCGTATGTTTTCATGAGGCGTTTGCCGTATACAAGCCATTTTGAAGGCTGACAGAGCGCGTGATGACGGAGTGGAGACTTCACAAATAGGGTGCTATGTCATGGGCAGCACACAATCGCTGCTACTTCCTTTCATCTCTAGTCACAGAGCCATTATTGCCTCTACCTCTTCCAGCTTCACTGTCTCTGTCCAGAGCCTCAAGATTGGCTAAAGCAAAGCCCGGTCTTGGCGGGTCTCCAATGACCAACATTAGCACAAGCACCTAAACGGCCGTTGAAAGGAACACCTTCGCGAGCAATCAGCTACGTCACCGACAATGCAGCCTGCCAGAGTAACGGCGCTATCAGGTACCTTTCCACATGTCCAGCACTTTGCAGCGCACTAAGTGATCAGTCTGCAACATGAAGCGACACGGTCGATCATGCCGGACGTCGTCCTTGCTCAGCAGGGTAGCAAGACATGTTATTGCGCCCTTCAATGAACTATGCCGCAATTCACACTAGGCCGCTGGGTGTACTTACGGATCGATCGTTGCTACTCGCACGGAATCCTTCACCATCATCTCCTGCAGCCTCCAGTACCCAAATGCTCGCACATTCGCAATGTCTGCAAACCATATCGGCTAAGTCTGGCCGCCTCGGTTCTGCCCACTGACAAAGTTACTTCTGCCACCGCTGCAAAGACGACTGCTTCCTTGCTACGGACCAGGTTCAGTTGGTCTTCGTGCGCTATTGCTGGGTGCCGCCGTAGAGGCATTTCTGTCTCCAATAAGCTATGCAGCGTGACGAAGGAACTTGGTGAGCGTACCACCTTCAGACTAGCACCACCATCTTGTCTGAAACTCTAATGAGATCTTGGCTTTGAGCCGTGATAAAATGCAGAATAAAGAGCAGTGTTCCAAAACCGTGCTCGTTCATGATGCGGCATTGACCCGCCATTCAGCAGTTACCATTTACAGTAAGTGGCATCCTCCGATACCAGGTCGCAGCAGATGTACTGGGAATTGCTCGCATCATAGTTTGTGACGTCGATGCGGTAGCACTCAAGTCTGCCATGGGCGTGGAATAGACGTGGAGGTCCTGGAAACGGCGACCGTCGCAGGTGCACTGAAAGATCGTAGACAATAGCTTCGAGGTGAAAGCAAAGGGATGGCTTCTTGTCTTCCACGCTCGCTTAAAGTACCGCAATCAAATGCTGAGCGCGCGTTTTGGGTTTGCTGGCAATAAAAGTCCAGGCCAGGAGCAGAATGGATGACACAGGCTAGCAGTTTCCAATGTCGCATTGGCTGCCAGCTCCGGTAGGGCGCAAGAAGCCGTCCTGCTTGACGAGCAGCATGGCTCATGAGAAGAAATTGCGCAGCACGATACGACCATGTGGAAGGTGGAGGAGGAATCGGACTGCATAATCTGGTCTTCTGGCATGTTGCCGGTGTCGTGCGCATGACTGAGTGCACGGATGTGGCTCACCATGGAATGTCAATGCAAGCGGACACGCATTTCATATCAGCAATGCTGACTACTGCAGGCTCGTTCATGAGTTGGGAACATCGAAGTGGGCAGCAGCCTCAGGATTCTATCAGCGGAGACATCAAACTCCGGTGACAGGCATATTGGGCAGTGTGGTTCTTGCAACTTCGTCGTAGCTATGGTCCGGTACGGCGGCCGTTGCTGTCGTAATGCCTACAGAGCGTGACGGTGCCGGAGAAGCAGTGGTCTGCGGGCGGTGATCAACCATGACGGGGATGGAGGGAGTGCTCTACCAGGATGGCCTTGGAGCGAGCGTACAGCCGCATATGCATGTACTGCATAATATTGTAGCGAGCGGTGTTGTGGCGGGAACAGTGTGACAGAACTGTGGATAGGCATGCAGGTGTCACGTGTGACGGCCATTTACCTCGCCTCGAGAATCGCATGAGTCATGACAATCACTGACTCAGATTTCGACTTGTATGGGTGAACTGATGGGCGCGCATTTGCCCGCCTGCAACTACATGCGAACCATCTATGCTCCGAGAGTCCCAACACATGTTGTGTATTAGAACTCTTGATGACTGCCACGCCACGTCCGCTTGACGTTGCAGCGGCAATACGTACCAACCCTCATTAATGGGCAGGAGCTGGAGAGGCAATGCCCTTACCTCTGGCCTGCTCATGCAGCCTTTGTCCGCCCGCTGACCGCCGCTCCGGTAGCAAGAGGTTGTGGTCGCCTTAGCCATCAAGTATGCCTCGCAACAGCTTGACCAACTCATCATTACATTTGAAAGTGTTGGGGGTGCCATCCACCGCTTCCACATAGTATCGAGACGGTACGATTCGTGAGTGGGACAGGAGTATGGTGGCGCCACTCTCGCTTGGCCTCCTCAATACCACCCACAACCAGTGCCAGGCTGCCCTTGCGACAAAGAGCGTACGACATAGCATACGATCGCCGCCGGCAGGCCTGGCCGCCACTGCGGAAATAGCGCGGCCTCCTCTAGCTCCTGACTGGAAAAGGGCACGGGCGTGCGCCACAGTACGCAGCGTCGACGTGGCCGAGGATGGCATCGGCGTGTTTGCCACCGGGAGGATGTACATCTGTGCGTGGACCCACGACGAAGAAGGACCTTCGTCCCGCTCGACAACTTGTGACTGCTCCACGACAAGCGTCTGCTTGGTAACGGTACTGCTTTCTGACTTCTCTGCAATGCTGAGCATTACAATGTTCATACTCTCGCTTACACTCTCTCTTTCGCTGCCTTTATCTTCGATCTTGCACAAGTTACCGGCTACTTTCTGTTACCGTGCGACTGCCTCGTGCTCTATCTTCTACTGCATCTATCCTTTCGCTCACTTGCGTATGCCGGTATAGCACAGCCGCATCTAAGCGTCGCGTCGCCAACAACACAACGCATCCAGCCTCGCTCTTACCCAGCTCTGGCAACGGCCACAGCTCACACAAAGGCCGTATCCCAGTCAAACGCGGCAATCGCTGTGGCAGGCGGCATTGCACACTATCAAGGTTCTCAACATCCTCAGTTCAGTCTACCTTACCCTATTGGACCAGCGTGCCAAATACCCATCGGCGCACTTCGCGGAACTGCCTGAGGCGTGGATATCAGTACCTTGTTGCATCCTGCAGTGTGATGTACATGTTTCTGGCAAAGACTTCGGTAACTGGGAAGGAATGTGGCGGTACGCGATGCACAAAGTTTTCAACGAAGGTGGCATAATTTGCGAGCAGTTGGCTGAGATAAGGTTTGATATCGTTCTGTGAAGTGTATGCGTTCAGGGAGCTAAGCTGACTGCTCGCTGGCGTGCAGGCTAGTTAGCGGCGTAAGGTTACGGCTGTCAAACGAACAAGGCTTCAGGAGATTGCCGCTTCTAAAGCCGGTGCGTACAGGTGGTTGTTCAAGATGGCATAGCATGCTGTAGGCTAACATACGCACGGCATCCTGCCCACTCACCAATTCGCTCAATCACGTTCCCATCTGCAGATCGGAATGGCGCAATGTCTGCGCCGCCAACCGCGATCGCTGGGCAGCTCCGGGCCTGAGGAGCCTGAGCTCCAAATCGGGCGGTGTTTGTAGCGGCGCAGACCCCGGATAGACCCCAGACAGCGTAGACAGCACTCCCTGCACATCACAATAGTGATCTGCAAGCCCAAAGACGCCAAACCAATAGCGATTGTACAGCTTGCCGCAGCATTCCCGCGCCAGCTTCCCAAGAAGGACGTTATCTACGGCATACAGGCTTCTGCGTACGAGCATACCGCAACCTTATCTTGACCGCCGATGTCCAATCTACACGTGAGGATCCATGTCAGAATGACCAACGGTAACAGGGTGTCGATGGCTTCTTAGTCGCACGCCAACGTACAGCTAGACAAACGGCGGCAGTACGAGCGGTTGCTGTCTTGCCTGCTCCGCATAAGGAATCAAACAACCTCTGATACCTGACTGCACCCAAGAATGCGACCTCAACCTTACTGCTCTCCCACTCACTCGTCAGTGTTGGAACGGAAGCCTCTATATACCCTCCTAAGCGGACAATGAATAGCTCCTTACACCAGAATGACGCAGACCAGCAGCCAGCCCAGCACTTGGACGACTCAGTCAAGTGAGATCACTCTCTCGCCCAGAGACCCGATGGGTATACTTCGTCACATTACCCTTTATGCAGGCCTGAACCAGATATTCGGCCGAGCCGACAGATGTTCCAGCCAGCCGGCAAGCAACAACCCAGCCGAGTACTCCATTGTCTCCCGTGAGCATGCCAACCTGCTTTCCACGAGATGGCAAACGAGCAGTTCCCGGTAATCGCTAGGGAAGTTTCGCTCGGGTGATTTCCGCTTTGGTGACAACGTTGTCCGTGCTCGTGACATTGCCGGAGGCGTGGTCGTCCTCTCCAATAGCTCCACTATTGCCTCTGCCAGCCATTCCGTGAACGAAGTATGAGCAAGCACTCAGGCTACACAGTCACATATGCTGACGACGACGACGGCAACTCTTCCAAGGACAACCCCGTCTACTAACAACTACATGAAGATCCTTTGCGTTCGTCTTGGGCCCGTCTACGTAGGAAGATTGAGCTGTGTTGTCGTGCTGAACCCAACCAGCGTTACACGGAACAGCCGAGCAACACTGCCAGCAGTCAAAGAACATGCCCTTGAGTACGACTTGCCAAGGCTGTCAGGAGACTCGTTCCTAAGTGCTATGAGTGGACAATCAAGCGAACGCAGCGGCTGGTAGGGTAGTGCGAAGCCAAAACCATGGCTCGTTGCAACCGATAATGGCTCGTGATGCGCCACGCATCCTAACGAAAGCGACTGCCAATGTATGATGGACCACCGAAGTCCGAGAACCCACGTCCTCAGCCAAATGAGGTTACGCTTGAGATGCAAACTCCACTCACGAGAAACCGGACGAAGCTCCGTTTGCGAGGCCCCAAGGATCCACTATTTCTATGACGAACGACATCAACATGACTTTCGCTTCTACGAATTCGACAATCTCCAGGATGTCACTGCCGGCGAGATTATCGATCTCCACCAACCGAGCTTTCGCAACATCCAGCGTTCTGAACCGGACAGATTTCCTCGCGAAGCACCGAAGGTTGACAGGTTCTGACGGACAAGTCAATCAAGCGCTCACGAAGGAAGATTTGCAGTCGCAGTCCCTCCGCCAACGCCGCTAACCCACTTTCAAGGGCGATTGAAGCTGACCTTAATTTTGCGGATTGGCTGGCGCAATCTTCCAGACCGATGTATGGAGAGATCAGGTAGCCGGAGCCCACGGTCACAGGCGTGCCTGCAAAGTGGGTCCGGTAAGAGGAGCGACTCCGTCAATCGACCGTTCGTGCCGGAGAACTGGCATTAGCGATGACTCCTCCACAAACTCCGCCAAATCACTATGAAGGGCGAATGAAGCTGGTTACGGACGTCCGGACCTGCCAGCGCATGCTTCCGCACAGAGATTAGGCGGGACCGGAATGCTTACTGTGCCCGAGTTGGACGCCAAAGCTGGGTGGGTACGAGCTCACGTTGCAGCTCATATACATAGCGTAGGCGTATCCTAACCCCAATCCTAACCCTAGTCAATTCCGTCGCAATATCCCGGTCAAGCGAGAGCGGGCGATATGACCGGTAGCCAGCCCAGTGGCGGATGGCCAAGCCGTATGCTCTGGCTTGGACTAGTGTCTCGGCAAAGCGCGGAGCTCTGCAAAAGACTCGGCAGAGAACAAGTGTCGGTTATTGTCTCTTGTTGCGCTGTTGAGGCGGTGCAGTGCGGTTTAGCCTAGTCTCGCAGACTGCCTGTGTGGCAGAGGGGATGTACAATGCCAAATATGCGGTAGGGCCAAAGAAATGCTGGCGCTGCAACGAAGCTCTCCATCACTGACTTCCGACGGGCTTCGGCACGTACAGGTATCTCAACGAGGTGCCCGACGCCCATACAGTTCCCAAACGGCTTTTCGTCATTGAAACTGGTAGACGGGAGCGCCGCAGGCGAAGTGGCTGCAGTTTTCTTGCGGCTGGTGTGCTTGCTGCGGTCGGCGAGCGGACTTTCCGAGAACTCTTGGTTGTTGTGGACGACAACCTCCTTCGAGAGCGGAGCCTCCTTACTAGCGCAGGGCCTTGATGCTCCTGGGAGCATGCTCGGAAGCAGCCTTGCGTTGCGCGTCAGCCTGGACGTTTCGCTTTGGCGCTGACCTTGCGTTCCGACTGCGGCTCACCTTCGTCGAGGCTGGCCTCGTCATTCTCCGCGTCCCCTTTGGCAGATGGGATAGAACTCATCAACAGGCTCTACTGATCCAATACGACCATCGTCACGGCGAAGCCGAGTCCTGGCACTCTTGCTGCGGCTGCGACCCAACGGCAGTGCAGCTGCATTGCCACTGCCCTTGAACTCCTCGTCGCTCTCCTCGCTGTCGTCGCTCATCCCCCGAGCCGGGTACCGTATTTGCGCCAGAACTGGAGTCAATGACAGTGGCAGGATTGTCAGAACCAAGAATGGCGCTTATGTTGGGATCCCGTTAACCGTAGCGGGAGTCAAGACGCATCAGCTCCACACTCAGTTGTCTGCAATGGATTCGCTAGCGACTCGCAACATTGGACGTACAATATCTCCCTCCTCCACAGCCGGCAGAATCGTACAACGCATGCTGCCGAACTCGCTTTTCAAGGCCTCGTTGATGGACCCCGGCAATTGCATTACGCCACAACTTTGATTCTAGCCTATGGCCAAGTCGCTGACCGCAAGCCGCTGGCGGTGGGTTACTAAGCGTGAGGTGGAAAGTGCGATGTTGGGCGTGTAAGAGCATGAACGGGTCGTAGCCCCGTATACCAATCGGCTGGAACTCGGTGGTGGCGGCGGCGATTGTTTGTCAGAAGGACGGCCTGCTGCTAGCCAGGTTGTTCAGCCCCGTGATCCAAGTCGGACCATGCCATCATGCTTTCAGTGGTCGCAACAGTCATTCACTCGCGACCAGTACCCAGCTGTTGATGCAATTATGCAGATAGTTCTTGCATTTTCTGGCGGGTAGTACTGGTGCGTTAGCGCGCCGCACTTCAACTCGTCCTGGCTCGGTGGCTGCAGTGCGCCAAGTGTTGTACTCGTAGCAGTGGACGGCGACTCATTGCCGTCTCAATCTTTGTCCGGTCAATCGCCTGCAATCTCAGCATGCAATGACCCTTGATGTGGCAATGCATGTCCCATCTTAGCAAATGATGCAGCACAAGCATAATACACAGCTAAGCATGGACATAGAGCCCTGGCAGAGCGGGCTACGGCTGCATCTGGGAATCCTCAGAACTTCCGGCGATGTATCACGTGATAGCTAGTCACGTGCTCAGGTCCATCCGAACCGCCAAATTCCTCCATCCGAGACTCTGCACCCCTTTCCAATCACGCAAACACACTACAAAAGCAGCTTGTGTTGCAATGGTCCACCCGTATGAGATCTCTTTCTCGTTGAGTGTGTTGCGAGTGCTGCTACTTCCCTCATGTGACACGATCAACTCGGAGGTCTGCGCCCGACTAAGCCTCGCCAACCTTTTCCACAGAGCTACAGATCGAAGTTGAAACCCCATTTACGAGCTGCGTTCATCGACACCTGGCGAACACCGCGAACATACTGCGAAAGATGCTCCCCTCTTGATCTGGCATGGCAGCTCCTGTCCCACGGAAGACCGCATACTTTCCATCTCAGGAGCTGTCAAAGGTTGTCAGGACACCGTGCCGCCGAAGAGCTAAACCCACTCAGTACCCTGCTCGCCGGACGCCACTTGTCTCTGTACGACAGCTATCGTGCCAGATATGATGCTGCTATTCGGGGAAGACTGCCGTGAACATGAAAGGCATTACGGCGTCAGTGCCCTCAGATCAGTATTGCTCAGTCTCTCGACATCGAGACAGCGTCTCCCGGCAACGTTGAGTCCACTGTCCTGCTCCGTCTCGGCCAACCTTCTGGCCTGGGTCTGTCTCTCAACCACAGCCGTAGTGCCAGACACGATTATTTCCATTGCAGTACCCTGCTGCGAGTATGTACCGCAGTCTGGCATTGACTCTTAGCTAAGTACTCGCCCATTCTCTTGTTTGTGTACCTCTGATACATCCACGATCACGCCCCGCTCAATCCTCTCCGATTCCATCGCCGCCTCTCTTTGTCCCACAACCATCTTCCCAGCAGACCTTTTCCCTGCATGAGCCGCAATGCCTACGGTCCACAGTGACGATGCCGACGGCAGCGACAGTGGCACCGAGTCCGAGAGTGACATCGACGATCTCGTCCCAATCTTGGTAGAACCTAACTCGTGCTCAGCTTCTCTGTATGAAGCCCAAGTCTTCGTGCTGCCTCTCTCCTCGCTGACATGCCACCTTCTAGCCGGCCGCTCCCGCATCTCCTGGTCTCCCGAACACAAAACAACCATCTTCGTCCACGGCATCACTAACCGCTACTCCTCTGTCAATCTCCCTAACGAGCATGTCGTCGCCGATCTATACCGTCTCCTGAACGCTCCGACAAGGGGCAAGCGCGTCATTCAGCTCTCGTCACTAAGGTCGTAGGAGCCGTCACCACTACCGTCACTGAAGCAACTTCGCCGGCCTGATCCAGCAGCGCAAAGAGGGCCAGCTCGGCCGTCGCAACGTCTACGGCGTCTCGTTCGCTCGCAGCCTCTACCATATCGTCGCTCAGCCCACCTTTCAGTTCCACCAGCTCCGGGACCGAGACTACATTGACACTACTTTCGAAGCATCTTCGCGAAAATGGGAGATGATTGCGAATGCGGCTTCTACCACACCGAGGCTCAACCTTATTGCCCGTACTACTCGCTTGCTTATTCTCACGCCGCATAGTGTTCAGCTGAACATCCCTCCGGTTATGCGTCATGCTCAGCTGCCGCCGGTCGTCCATATGCCGCCGGTGTCAGTGCCGTCTGCCTACCAGTCGTCTGCGGGCGTCCAGCAACACCGGCAGCAAAACCGCCCGCAAAACCATCACCAGCAGCATTACTCTCAACGGGCGCAGACGCAGTCCGTTCAAGGACAGCGAAATACGGTGCAGCAGGATCAGAACCTTCCTGCACAGGACTATGCACATGCCACGACAATCCTATCTCTCGTTGCGCCCCAGGCCGGTCTTGGCTGCATGTCCGCCTCCTCTGCGCACCATCGCTGGCAGTCCAATCCAGTCCCAACTCTCCGTACCCCGCGAGCCATTCTTGAGCTCCTGTCCGCCACTTCCGCGCAGGACCATGGGCAAGCTATCACGGGCTCGTCTCTCTGCCCCCTCCACCAAGAGGGCCTCAGTCGTGTGCCAACCACCCCTGCGCAGGCCCATGGACAGGGCATCACACACCCGTCTTTCCGCACCCCACAAGGCGGTCGTAGCTCCCTGCCCACCACCCCTGCGCAGGACCGTGGACAGACTAACACGGATCCATCTCTTCGCAACCCACGAGCCAGTCATAGCCGCATGCCCGCTACTCCTACGCAGGACCATAGGCAGGCTACCGTCACTGATTCATCTCTCCGCATGCTGCAAGTGGGTCACAGTCACATGCCCGCCACCGCTACGCACGACCATGGACAGGCTATTGCTGGCCCGTCTCACCGCGCTAACCAAGCCAGTCTCAGCCCTACGCCCAGTCGCGAGCCCACCATCACTCCATTCCCAGACAAATAACCGCCCGCCGCCTCGCCAACGAGTTTGCCGAGCGCGAGGCCTTCGAGATCTACGCCCGAGCCTTCTCCAGCACCCTCGATCACTTCTTGCAGGTCGAGAAAAACGGCGTCGGTGTCTCCACCGTTGAGCGGCAGGCTGCGAAGACCCGATTCGTGCTGGGGTGTCGGTATCGCGCTGATACCCCGTACCGTGCCTGGTACGTCTATCGTTCGTTCCGGGTGGTGTGGTATAAGTTCGTTACTGACGTAATCGTTTCGCGGGTGTAGGGTGCGTGAGAATATGGCTGAGCCGGAGAGTGAGGAGGAATTCTTCTAACCTTTGTTGATCGGCTGCCGTGACTGATGTGCTCCTTCGGATGGCTGACTTGCCCTCCTTGACACGCAACTCGCAACACAGTCATTACTGCAACCATGCTCGCTTGCCTATCAGAACCTCGGCCACCTTCGCCGTCCGATCCTTGGAGAAGATGCCTGCCATTTCTTTATCGACAGCATCATGTTAATCAGCATCACTCACATCTCCTTCTCTACTTCGGGACATTTGTGAGTCGGCCATTAACACGGCTCGCACTCGGCTCCGCCACTCTTGGCGGTTTTGGCCTACATTCGCTGTTGTTGCGTTCACTAACAACGCTAGGACGGTGATGAGCGAAGACGGGCAAGGCTGTACGGTAATAAGGCGTCAATGTGCGGAAGCACAGAAATGGGATGGGGTTGAGCGGCCCCTCTTTGGGTTGCCGTATTATAGCTCAGATCAAATCACTCCTTGCCGGTGTTGCCGTTGATCTTCCCACCCACATTAGGCGAGACGGCGAGTCGGATACACCTTCGCCTTCGCCTTCGCCTCCTTCTGCGTTCTCTGCTAGTTTCACGTCGTTGAGACTAGCCTTGCTTTTCTGTAAGTAGCGTCGAAGCCCAGGTACACGGCAAGATGTAGACAGGTCGGCTGGTTTTATACATCAAGTCTACATAACACAGATATCAAACAATCAGCAGTACAGCCGTAGAGTTCAGGCGCCGCCGGGAGCTACCGAACCGGTCACGATACACTCTCATTAGTACTACCAACCTACTGTGGACGATCCTGGAAATCCTCAGCGGCTATACCGCTCGCATTGGCATAGCCGAGGGCCCACGAATAGCAACATAAGCGACGGAACTGGTCAGAGGGTAATGTGAGCATGACGTGAGCAGTTCCACGACGTTGTGTGACATGCTTGTGACTTACATGGACGGAACACGCATTGATTGCGGCGTAATCGAGCTGGCAAGAAGGCTTCGGCATGAAGCAGTAACCTAACACAACTTTTGCATGCAAGGTTGACCTCGCGGTGCCCATAGCTATCATCGGCATCGTGTTGGTCTTGTGGGTGTGACTCATGGTCGCTCGTCAGCTATATGCATTAGAATCTTCGGCACCGAAGGCATCATAGCCACCCTCCTCATTCACGTCGTATCACATTGGGATATAGACAATATCCATGGCTGCCGCGAACCTTTGTTCCCGTGTATGGTGCTGTTGTCGGATAGACCAGGTTCTGTAGGTGTACGATCCTTGTCATCAATGACATCATACCCGCATGTTGCCGCCGTAGCTGGACTTCGCTAGTTACTCCATTGTATTATGAAAGTACTAGAAGGTCCGGTACCTTTTGATACCCCACAATGAGTCATGAAGTGCTGGTTTGGATAGGAATGCGTGCTCCGCTAGCTGCTCTGGCTTCTGTGGCATACTCAGGAGAGTCGACATCGAGCATAGCTGCGAAGGCGTCGTGGTCTCTTAAAGCCAGGGTCAGTCGTAGAGTACGTGTAAAATGCAAGGTTGGCCAACACCGGCGAGTTCTCTACGGAGATCAATCGCTTCACCGTTGCTCCGGACGATGTCTGAAAGAAGTTGGCTTGGCTTAGGCAAGAGCGGGCGGCCACGAGACGTATGTTGGGGTATTGACGCGGTTCGTCATTTCCCCTGTCTCGACATAGTTGAGCTTAATCAACCCGTATTGGCCGGCTGTCAACGTTATCGGTCGTCTGATCGTCGCCGTAAGCGGACAGGGTGGAAAGTGCACAGAGCAACAAGACGTGACGCAGAAAGCACCGCAGGTGAAAGAATAGTGTAGGCTACAAAAGTGCTATTGGACGCTGAAAGTGGCACAATATTGCGTCGCGTAAGGATGACTTCACTCGACGGACTATGGTGGCTGTATGTAAGCCTGCGCAACACAGATCAGCATGGATCAAGGGCAGCAGCGCGGGCAGACGACTCCTCAAGTTTTCGTGTCCGCCAATCGTTTTCGAACCTCGCTCTCCTGTCACCTCATATCACGCTCCGGGTAAAAGGTACATGTCTGTACCCCGGCCAGCATCAGTCAAGTTCTTTGCGATGCTAACGGCCACAGCTCGTCTTGTGACCAGCACAAGAGCGTAGCCAGCCTCAATCGCCAGCACTATAACCCGCTGGCGCAGCTCATTGTGAGTCACTGGCGTCTCTCGCAATGCCTGTTTGGATGGGTGTGGGTTTTCCAGGTTTCCTTTCGCTGACATGAAGGACTCATCACTAGTCTGTCCTCCTTCTGCAAAATTCTGCTTCGTAGGCACGGGACGAGGCGAGGCTGGTTGTCGCGTAAAGCCACCCTTTGTATTTCCATCTCCCAACTCGACATTGTGGCAGTCTCCGTCTTCGCGTCGTCCTCTGCCACAGTACCGGAGTCAGTGTATTCGGTCTTGCCCACGCACTATGGGCTCCCAATCCGGCTCAGGTGAGAGCCAAGCGGGCAGTACACGCGCCCGCTCTCCCGGCACTTGAAAGTGGATAATGTTGAAGCCCTCCACCGCTTTAGCGCCCATGTGAACCCGAATGTGCACCGCCCTTGACGCTACAAGCAGGCGCAGTCTAAGTCTTCGCTTGTACGCGGTCGACTGAGAAGGCGGCGGCGGCAAAGCTTCGCCTAAGGCTCCCAAGGACGAGTCGAGAAAGCATGCAAACGTCGCAGCGGCCGGCACGGTCGTCTCACTGCTCACTTTGCATGGCAACAGCGGGTGTATGAAGAACGATTACGGTTCGGTGGCGAAGTCCAGCATAAGCGGTGATGGAGGCAGAGAGCGCCGAAAGCCGCAAGGCGTTCGCTGCCTTTAGAACCAAGGTAATTGAAGGCGGAATAGCTGGAGCTCAATATGGGTAGTGGAGAAGTCTCGTGGCCGGAGAGCAACGTCGAAATGGCCGCAGGAGGCGCGAGTTTGGAGTAGGCTTGGCCGCACACAGCGAGGGCACTGAAATGGGTAAAATTAGGTAGGCCGCCAGTCCAGCAGAATAAGAGGGCGTGTAAGCTCGCTTAGGTCGGAGGTGGTGCTCGTGATTTCGTGATCTCGTTGGTTTTGGGCTATAGTACGGTGGTTGATGGTGGCGAGGCTTGTCTGCTATTGAGCTGGCTGGATAGGTCGTTTGAGATCCTCCGTTTGCTTTAAGTTGCGCGGAGAAGTCGTACCGTGCTTCGGTTTGACCAGCGATGAGGTTCTACTCGCACTGTCGAGTAAGGTGGCAGCGCCGGCGGTGAAGTCCGCGACGGTAAAGGCGCGGGTGGGTGTAATGAGGGGGTGCGGCTGCGACATGGGATGGTGCGGCAAAGGAAAGGCGCAGGCAGCAGTCGGTCCCAGCCATCGCGGAGGTGAAGTAAGACTTGTTGCATGCTGCGAAGACCTTTCACCGGCAATGCGAAAGATGCGGTACCGTCAGAGAGTGAGTTGGGGCAGACGTTGCGATGGGTAAGAACAAACGGTGGCAGTCCCCTCGGTTGTCGCCAGGGCATGCACAGCTGGTCAGCGGGAGGCTGCTTTTGAACCATTTCGACTCGTGGTAGACGGCCCAGGAGTAGTGAAGTGGCGGGACTGATGGAGCCGAGACTGATGGTGGTAAACCCGAGACTGACAATGTTGGGACAGATGCTGGCGAGACTGATGGTTGGGAGACTGATATCGGCGAGACGAGTGGTGGCAAGACTGATGCTGGCGAAACCAGTGGTGGCAAGCCCAATGATGGCCAGGCTGATGTTGGCTAGACTAATGTTGGCGAAACGTCCGTTGGCGGAACTGGTATTGGCGGGACTGATGTTGGCGATACTGATGTCGATGAAGACTGATGGCCGCCAAGATGGCGATATCAAATCATGGGGCGAACCATGCTCGCTTCCTCGTGGGTTTGGTACCTCAGAGTTAACATTGTGGTCGGCTATCTTGCTCAGCGTCGGCATGCAGCCATGTGTCTGCGCCATACTCACACGGCATCGGTGGTGGTATTCCATATCGCCCGCCGATGTAGCAACACCGGGACCTGGCTTAGGTCAGGGCCGCAATGTGGCGTATTGGCCGAACTAACGCTGCGTACGCAACCCAGCTTGTGAACTCAGCCGCGCCGCTACCCGCACCAGGCCCAGCTCTCCCGCGGAGACCTCCCTTGCGGTGGACTTGGCGGCGACTGTGGCGATATCTGTGGCGAGCGAGTGAGACGCGTGTCGGGTTGAGATTACAGCGGTTGGGACGGCCGGCGGAATGGGAGAAGGCAGACAGGGGCTGAAAGCTGATACAAGTGGAGAAGCTGCATGTGCAGAGGGGAGGAAGCAAATGTGAGCACGGAAGGAGATGGATGTGGAGCGGGGAGGAGATGATGTGTAGAGAGGATGAGATAAGGCGTGCAGAAGGCGGACGTAGGAGATACTTGACTATGCCGTGCTGCTCGGCCATGTCGATGGACAGGGAAGCGCTTGCCAAGGCGTGAAGTACTGCTGTGTGCGGCGTTGGTGAGTCGCCCTTTCAATTCCTTGGCATGGCCGTGACTGTCCTGTTGCCTTTGTCAGAGACAGTAATGCAAATGTGAGATTGCTGGCAGGGGATTGACGGAGAGAAGCCATGTAAGATTGAAGGCGGCTACAGTGAATGCAGTCAGTCTTTGTCTCGTGTGCATGAGACGGCGATATGCATGTGCCGGCGGCTGGCGCGAACATGGCGCCTCCGTGATTCACGGTCGCCCGAGTCCAAGGTCGAACCCGGTTATGCTTGATCGCTCAATACACCGACAGTAAGTATACTACGCGGTACACTCCGGAGACGTTCGACATCACTAAGCAAGAGTCAAAATTGAGGTGTGCATCTAGCCAGCATAGCGGTGACGACCCAACCCGCTGCGTTGCGCGCGGAGCGAACGAAGAAGCAAAAGGATGATGGCTGTGTCTCGGCGAGAGAAGGCCTCAGCAGATGGTTGCGAGGAACCTCACGAGCGGTTGCGACTGGTGACGGTGAGGAGGTAGGCAAGGTCGAGTCGTAGCAGCAGGCGCTTAGCTTCTACCATTGGCCGTGTCGCCAAGGTTGAAGGTGCGCAGGCCAACAAGGTAGGATTTGTTCACATTCCAGTCGCAGAAGGTGCGAGCGGTGCTCGCGTGGAGGTATTGGGTAAGGGTCCGAAGAGAAGGCGGGGATGTTTATGCGACAATGGCGTGGCCACTCCGCGCTCGACGTGGTTTAGAAGCCCATAAGGTGGAAGTGGATGTGGTAGAGTTTAATGAATAAAGGCGTGATTAGGATAGGTGGTACTGTGCTCGTACGTCCGCCGCTCCGATACCTCGACTTAATAGGTGCAAGGACCAAACTCGTCTTGATCGTGGTGATTGTTTCTGCAAGCGAGTAGCTGCGCCTGAAGAGCGGGAGCCTTCCGCAACACTGCCCAGCCCGGAGCGGCCCGTCGGAAGACACAGCCGCCGATTGGAGGGGAAGAAGTCTTCGCAGCGCCTCGGTCCTTGCTCCTTGGCAAGTAGCAAGCAGAGAAGAGAGTGCAACGCGAAGTACGAAGTAGCGAGACACCCAAACTGCATCGCTTTCTCGCGGCAGCACTTGCTTCGTTGGTAGAATCGATCATTCTACACTGTCCTGCTTGTTTTGGATATTGCGGCGTGCAGTGTATACCGCAGAGCGCCGTACTTGCGCAGTCTCTCGTTCTCATGCACAACCGACTAGACGGTCCTTCGCCTTCTCTGGCTCTTTATGCACAAAACCTGCACTCGCATTGATACGAACAAGTCATTTTGGAATTTCAAGCCTACAAGCGTACTTGACAGCCTTGCTTCTTGTTACTCTTTGCTAGCTGTCTTGTGGAGCTGGCGACAGCGTGGTTGCGCGCAAATTGGGCAAGATGGGTAGACTGCAGCTATCCCAACTCGATTGCTTCAACAATCGGGTGTTGACCCGGTAACAGTTCACCCTACTCACGCTGCATTCGTGGGAACATGAGAGGCGCTTGTATGCTGTCCCGGAGCAGGCAATGAATCTGACAACTCGCTCCGTATGATCTGGAAGCTATACTAATGCTCTCTTGTTGGTGTGTCGCTACCAGACTGGCAATGGGCGGCGGAGGAGTCCGCTACGCCACTGACTGTGATCCCTACCCGTGCTTTCTGCCATGATGTGCGCTTCGGTCTTATGCTCGGCGAACATACTGCGTTCCTGCGCAACGGTTCAATGGTACTGTATGACTGCTTCAGCATTGGGGCATCCGGCAAGACTGGCGATGCCCATCATGTGGCCCGTTTCGCATCTTCGCGGGCTTTATCCAGTAGCATGATCTAGGCATCGTCAAAGACATCTCACTGGAAATGGAGAAGTCACCACGGATGTGCTGACTCCCGAGCGGTCCTGTGGTGACATGGAAGCGCCGACAGACGGAGCTCAGTGTTGATTCGCTTCAACGCACAAGAAGGAGATCAAGCGCCTCCCGTTCTCCACGGCGCGAAACGAGCTCTGCTTCCGCTGGTTGTGACTCAGACTTCTACAGCGCATGCTCAGAACTACGCACAGACATGGCGTTCTCCGGTCACGTCTCAGACTCCCAGACCTCATTTCGCGCTGAGCGGAGTAGCGCGATGGTCGGCTGTGAGCTCACTGCAAGTACAAATACACAGATATTCGCGCCATCTGTGACTGTCTAGCAACCCGAGCATTGACGCGAACGGCAAGGTGAGTGATGAGAAGAATTGCATGCATCTATGTCGAATCGCGTCGGGCACACAGAATGTGGTAAGGATCGACAATGCGATGGCTCTTTAAGGAGCAGTCGTCTCGTAAAGCGTTATAAGTGGTAAGCAAGCGCAGGAGGGAAGTCAGGGGTGGGCTTGATAGAACGTATGCTGTGGAAGATGTCTGGACAGCGTGTTGAAAGGATCTATGCACGTTGGTATGGCTGTCGGTAGGACGGAACAGGTCGCAGCCTTTGCTCCGATTGCGACAATGGTCGAGCGCGGGACTACGACGTTCTGCCATCACTCCTACCGCATATCCACCGTGGCCAGAGTCGCATTGCACGGATCTGATACGGAGATGTCAAAAGACGCAGTGTTTGTTATGCAGGCCTGGGAACTCTTCACAGGTTGTCAAACGCCAAGAGCACTCGTCTCAGCGAAGTCCCTACGGCTGTGTCCACACCCATCAGCCGCTTAGTCAAAGTCTCGACAGCTCGCGAGAACATCGCGACAGCTGCTATGATCGAGACCGTGGGGAGATGCACTTCGCACACCCTGTCGGACAGTCACGCGAAAGTGTCCGTCTCCATGCATCAGAGTCGGCCTCCGTGGGTCATCCTCATCGCGTTCATGGATTGTCGTGAGTTGTCGACGATGTCCGCAGCTGCGGTGCCGTCAACAGTATCCGCACTAGCCTTGCCTGCAGAGGCAGGATCCGAATGAGTGGCAGTGTTGCCGGTGTGGGCCACGACCATTTCGGCTACGCCATCTCGGCTGCGCTATCCGGCAGGCACCTACTGCGGTCAGCCACCAGGCAGATGGATGCCATATGCTGTTTGTTGCGCGGTGTGCTTACGACGTCACAAGGTGGTTCGCACGCTTGAGCTCCGACCACCGCGGTTGTAGACTTGAGTTCACCAGGGTCTGAGACGAGAGCCAGCACCATAAGCGCCGTGTGGACGAATACGGTAAGCTGTGGGAGTACAAGGCGGCCCTGCGCTCGAAGCCTCTCCTTGAGTACGTGAGCCTCTGGAATGGTTGAGCGAGCTGGGAACGGTACTTCGCGACGGGGAAGCAATGGGCCGTGCAATATTCCCCTCACACGTAGCAATTCGCCTGACCGCAATCAACGCAGGCTATCCCGCCTCGAAACACTCCACAGCAACATTGAGAGCAGCAGCGTACCATTGCCCTAAGCCTTCAGCTAGGCTACCACCCTCAGTTGCCTACCAGCGCTGACTGTGACAAACGATCGCAAACCTGCTAACACCAGGCTCTTTCGGGAGTGCTCAGACATAGTCGTAGCCCAGATGCAAGGCCGTAGAAGCGCAGAGTGCAATTTCGCACGCCCCTGTTGCGGGTCGCTAGGTGAAACAGGTCGAGCCAACGAGCGTAGCATGACCGTTCCATCCACAATGTGTTGTGCTCCTTCACATCTCATCAAGCGGTTCAGAGGCCGGGGAGCACGCAGGCGATCGGAACCGGTCTATGTGCACCTGGAACGCTGCACGAAAGCATCGCGTCCCCTGCCGCGGCGGACATGCCAGCACGCCTGGATGAAATCAGCCGAGCCAGTTCGTTGCCATTTGCTGAAGCATGAGTTGAAAGCTTTCGTCACGTGAGAATGTGTGGAATGCTCGCAAAGAGCGCCCCAGTCCAACACTATGCAAAGGACCTGCACAAGGCCGTGGCTATGTGCGCGTGCCTGATTGTGTAGCTGATCGGGTGCCGAAGCTCTTGCTGGTTTGCGATTATCTTGTCACATAAGTCAGGTGCGAAGAACGTGTGGACGCAGGTGGAGGTTACGTCCCTCCGTAAGCTATTGCTCCACTCATGCACGAGGGTGCGGGCTCGATCTTCAGTCTCGACGTCCTCCGTCCGATCCTCGCCAAGTTTGACCTGCGTAGCATGATTCACTACGCTATTGCGAGCATCATCATACTTCTTGCCAGCCGTCGAGAGCGCTGAACACAGGTTCGGGCTGAAATGAACAAGGTTCGCCGCTTGAATGCATTCCTCATCGTCTCCTATACAGTTGGGATGACAGGTGCTGGAGTGATGTCTGCACCAGGCCGTGAGGTCTCTCAGCACCTTGCACGACGCTGCACGAATGCATGAGCTTGGACTGGCGGTGGCACGGGACAAATCGGGTGTGCTGGAATACAAGACATGATCAGGCTGCCGGATCGACGGGCGTGCCAGCGAACCCGATGCCGTTCTTCTCCCCGCGCGGGCTGTGGGTTTTGATCCGAGCGTAAATTCCTAATCGCAGCGGCGAATGTGTGAAGCCTTCTTGATGTTGGCCGTGAGCCTGAGCCGGAGCCTGGCGGGGACGATGAACAAGATCGCACGCGCGACCACGAACTCCACTGCTTCTCCGGGGGAAGGCAATGTACAATCCTGAGCCTTGATCTGGTCTGCGCCCTATGAGTTGAACAGATTGCTCGCCGGTACACTTCTCCCAAGCCTGGCAAGATCACCGTGGTTTTTTTGGACATGATCCGGTCATGTGCTGCTCCAGCTTCGCAGCGTTGCTCGCGACGGTCAATCTGGTCGCTTTGTTCGTTGTGACTTTCTTGGAAACGACGAATGGCGCCAACACGCCGCATGTGAATCGCGCCTTCCGCGATGTTGACCATGTTGCCGGACACGATCCCGGAACCTGCTCGTGGATGCGAACACGATCAAGACGGAGACTCCAAGCTTCCAACTTGCATGCGAGCTTGATACTCTTTACCTATATAGCCACACTCAATGCAGTCCATCTTCGTGTGCGCGCAGCCGCGTTTCGTTGCGCTCCCAGACTGCATCAGGCATTACGCTCATGCGCCCGTGCTCGCCCGTGACTCCGAAAGCAGTCGTCGACCGTTTCTAGAGAAGACTTCGCGACAGCACCATGATGCTGCTCGTGCCGCTGGCCCTGGCAAACGCGTGCTCCAGGATGAGTCACAGAATGAGGTGCAAAACGCCGCATTCTGCACCACGCCTTGGTACCGCTCGATTAGCCATCGGTGCATTTCATCTGTTGTCTCCATGAAAGCGTCCTGAGTTAAACAGCCGTCTTGGGCTTGTCCGCTCGCTTCGGATTCGGTCTCCAATGTAGACTTCCTCGAAGTCTCAGTCATGACGGATGTGATGATCAAAAAAAGCTCCAAGGGCGAAAAGTGGCATCCGAAACCAAATGGTCGGGAGTTGCTTGCGGTGGAAGCACTTCTGTGCACTCAAGCCGGTAGTCAAGAAGCTTGACGTGCCTGTCCGAGATGAACAAACGGTCATCCCAGTGCGGCCAGAGCATGTGGACGTGCTGTAGCACTGCTGCGTTGTCTTGTGCTGTCTGCGGCAACGAGATGTGCTTCTTCATGCGGCAGCACGTCTAGCACCGGAAACTGGCGAAGAAGTAGCTGCTCTCGAACGATCTCCATCTTCGAGCATCGCTCGAGTCGCCGAAGATGAAGCGGCCTTCTCAACCTTTCCCTCTGACCCTGCCATTCTTCTCTATCGCCTGCTGCAGGAAGCCATTCTAGCGATTGGCGTAGACACCTTGCCCGTGCTGGCACCAAGGCGCATATGAAGAATGGGTTTCCGGCCCGTGAGTAGCGGTGCAGTATGAAGTGTTCATATGGCGTTGTTGTTGTCACATACGTTGCAAAGCGTGCAAAGTGCGGAGGGACGGAAAGCTACTTCATGGCAACCGGATGGGCTCCTCGCACGTGACACAAAGTCTCAGGCTGCGGCAGATCGGTACGCCAAGTTACAACGCCTGTAGTACCGTAGAATCGATGTGTTGTGAGGAACATCCAGAGACTACCGCAAGCTGCAGACATAAGAAGAGCTGGAAGCTCATAGTGTTGACGGCGGACCGAGCATAACAACAAAGCTCGCCGGTACTGTGCCTGAACCTGGGGCACTTGTGACCGGAAAAGCGGTTCGGAACACCACTTCTGCCCGCAAACGCCTCTTTTGCCTGCCCCGCCACTTCCGCCCAAAGCGGTCCACTATTGTGATGGATAGTTGATGGTGGAGGCGAAGGTATCTGACGAGTACTGCAAAAGCCAGAATACTGTTAACAGAGTCAGTCAGCATTACAGCGTGCTTGCTCTCTTACTCTCTTGACCCCAGAGAGTACCAAGCGCAGCAGTGCGAAATTAGGCAAAAGCGTCGAGAGTCAACGTCACAGATCACTGCAGGGCTTGTCACCTCCATCATCCCAACCGCCTGCTCAAGCCTCCCATACATCTCAGGAGAGCCGCGTTGTCGGTCCTACCACATAGGCACAGTTGTATGAAGCGGTCGCTGCTCCCACCGAAAGATAATGCTGTACTTCGGCCACGCTGCGTCCCTGTCCTGCACCTCAGGTTTGAGCTGCCAGCGAGTGCCGTTACGGTATGGTATCGATTGTCGTACACACTTACCACAGCGGTGGTGACCCCGGAGGCTTGCTCCAGCACACCCTGCAGCTTGTACAGAGCTAAGCTCTGCTCTTTGGGCGATGTGTGGCAAAAGCGTGACGGGTCTGTGGGTAGGCCCGATGGTCTAGCGACCACATTGACGACGGTCTCCACGAGGCCTGCCAAGATTATCGCTTCGTTGGCTGGATGTCTATGAGAGAGGCATGGCGGTATGAAGTGGTACTCACAAAGCCAACCTCGCTTGAATATGGTTGTAAAGCGTTTCTCCTCCCAACTTTTACTACGTCTTCGAGCTGCGCGAGCATGATGTTCAGCGTTTCGAGGATGTTACTGTACGAGTTGCAGGCGCCGGAGGCTTTTAAAGCAACTGCTTGGAAGTCGCCGGCGGCCCGCTGAGCGAGCTGATCGTAGGTTGCACCCAAGCGGCCTGCGTCGCTATACGTATGCATGTACGGAACGTGCTGATCGGCGAAGTGAGAGATGGCCGCCTGCCACCCGCGAGAGGGGAATAGATCTTTCTGCGAGACCACGAAGAAGCGAGCGATATCTTGGCGAAGAATCAGCGGACGGCGAAACAGAGAGTCGCAACCTGACTACCTGCTGCGGAGGAGCTTGGCACGTATCAAATCCTTGAACACCTTGAAGCCGAGCCTCTCACCATAGGAGATCTTCATCCTTGTGAAGGCGGTTCACGAGGGCGCTAATCTCCGGCGCGTGGAGATGTTTGGAACAACTTCCAGCATGGAGCATGACCCCAACGATAGGTCCATGAGCATCTGGCAGACGCTTCAGCAGCTCACCATTTGCGAGTTGCTGATGATGTTCACTAGATTCTCAAGTACGCTGGGCATTACGGCAGTGCCGTTGGTGGAGGATAAGGGCATGGGGCAGCGGAGGTGGGAGAAGACGCTTAGGGGATTTTTGCGTCTGTCCAGAGTGGCACATACGTCCAGAAGGTGTATAAGACGCACTCAGGCGCTCCCGAATCACTTCTAGATATGTAAATATATAGACTCGTCATAGTCGGCACATATGAGTGAGGATCTTGTATTGCTTGCGAAATAACTTCTAAGGGACACTCCATGGCCGTAAAGAGAGAGCCACAAACACCCGCCCCGATGATTGCCCGCAAAATCCGTGGGACACTTTGTCCCACACGAACACAGCGCGTAGCCGCATTCGGCTGCTTACATCTTGCGGTCGCTTGCCTCAACATCCATACGTTCATCTGAATTCGTTGTACTACTGTTAAGGAGCGCTATGAACTTCAAAAGTACATATGCAAAGCTATGCGAAGCGGCCCCTTCTTGCTCGAGCATTCCCGTCATTTCAAGGTGGACATGCGACGCTCAAGAAGAAGCTTAGCCTGCCCAGTGTCGCAGGATCGCATAGTGAGGTAGATCTATACACAGCTTCCGTGTATAGTCTGCAAATGCATATGCAGTAGGTGCGTCGGCTGCAGTGACGGTGTAAGAGGGTTGCCATGTTAAAGTACAGCAGCAAAGCAAGACCGCATGCAGCCGCGCACGCTTATATCTCTTCCACAAAACGGGGAACGCCACATCAGGATAAACAGTGTCGAGGTCAGCTTTGCACCATAGTCTGCTCTGTGAGGGGTCAGTCGACCGCCATAGAGCAAGGAAAGCCGTCGGCACGGACACTGTGCTAGTCGCAAGTAGCCATGTTGCGCTCCGAATGCCCGGTTCAGTCCAGCTGATATGGTGTTAGGGGATGAATTGGCCCTGCTCCTTCGCCTCTGTGTGTTCGGATGGCAGCATTAGTACACAATGGAGGAGTTGAGGATGATCCCGCTGTTTGTGCCTCGCGTGCAGAGCAGGGGCCCGCGAACGCCAACGGCGAGAAAGTGGGCGGGCAGCTACGCGGCTGTTCCATTTGACTGCATCGTATCGTTCTCTATCATCGTTTCCAAGCACTGTGAAGATGCTGGTGCTCGAAATTTCAATTTGACGGCCATAGTAGAGAGACGCTTCTACGTCAACCTACAGCATGGCAGTTCCAGGGTACATGATCGAAACGGTAAGTCGAGTTGATACCTTCGGAGAGGGTTCAGCGGAGCTCGATCCTAAGTCTCTGCCTTCCGCCGTCGCATACCTATATAGATAGTTCCACGGCATCCATTCTACCGACAACAACGCGAACAAGTGCAGGCCATTTACCCAGGATGAGCTTTTTAGCACCGAAGAAGACCCCTTTCATCTCTACAACTGGCAGAAGAACAGGATCTACGAGCGAGCCATGGCCGAAGGACTCAATCTCGGTCAGTTCGACGCGCTTGATGACGGGAGTATGGCCCGCTTCATGTTGTTCGTATGGAATCGGTCAGCGTTCAACAAGGAAGAAGCCGCAGTGGCCACCACGCACTTCAAGAGCTGGATCGGCAACAACACCGCGCCAAAAGTGTATTCTACGGCCAAGTATCCGGACCCGCGCAAGGTGAAAGGGAGGGGTAAAGTCAATCAGCCGGCTCTAGAGTCAGCAGCCACGGCAGCAAGCACCCGCGAACATGCCGAAAGTGGACGCGCGCGTGATGTCGCTAGTCCTGCTGCTGCTGCTGCTGATGATCCATCTACTCCCTTTCATTCGATCGAACGCCCACGCGCGAGCCGCGACTTGGATTCCCCATACATCACCCCAGTCGAGCCATTCGCCACGACATCCGACACCGCAATGCCTCCGCCAGGCCCTTCCACAGGGACGGTCATGTACCCTCCTTCGCTTCCTAAGGATCAAAGCGGAGCCTGAGGGCCGCAACTCAGCCGGCATTCCGAACACCAAAGACAAGATTCAAGTCAGCCAGCGAGCAGATACGAGCGCCGTACCAGCGAGCAGCGCCGTACCGTCCGCATCACCCATCTCATCTCGCCCTCCCGCGGAAATGCCTACACACGTGCCCTACGCGGACACGCTGCAGAGGCTCACGCAAGAACGGGCGGCGAATTGGCAGAGGATGCAGGAGATTGAGCGGCAGTTGGCAAGCATGAGGACGTGCGAGACTGAGCAGGGTTCGGGGGAGGTGAAAAGGGGTTCGCCAGGCATGGGATTGTGATGTGATGATGGAGGAGGCGGAGCATTCCACATACATCGTAGCATGACTGCTGCAGTAATCCACTCGGTTGTTACACCGTCGCTGCGATGCTGCAAGTGGGCTTCTGTACGAAGCCGGTTGAGACCTGGTCAAGACTCGCTGCCACCGTCATTCAGGGGCAGTGTTATCGATCAACGTGGCGCACATGTGACGCTGTCTCCACTCGAGATCACCTACCTCGAACGACGCTGGTGCCACAATTTCCGGCTCTGCTGGTATTCGTGCAGCAGGGGCTACATGGCGAGCACTCCCTGCCAGCCTGCTGTAACGCCCAAAGACTCACTCGTACCGTTTTGGCAGGCTTGTTCGTACTGGGTGGTCACTCATTCTTTGTCCATAGGCAGGCCGATATTGCTAGAGAGACAGACATTGGCCAGCCTATTAATGCTGGCTGCGTTACTCATCCTTCAGTCCCGCCAGCCTGTCTTGCTGTCAGCCAGTGCCTGCGCTAATCGGCCAGCCCTATCTTGGCATCATTAACTTGTGCTCGCTTTCATTTGCCGGCTGTTTTTGATAGACTACGTCATACCTGCTTTGCCTTCCAGCATGTCTCTTCCATGCCTTCTCTGCCTGCAGCTATTAGACTGCTTGAATGCGGGTTACTGACAAGCTTCTAGGCCGGTCTCAGTCTGATTCAGTCAGCATTACCTCAATTATCTGCCTAGGATCAGTTGGCGCTTTCTTCGAGCGACCCTGTCTGTAGCTGAACCGCTATCTTCTCTTCGACCGCCGCGTCCATACCCGAGCAGCTATTCGAATCTCCTCCATCCTGTCTGGCTGCTCGCTTCTCAACATTGCCCGCACGCCCAATGTTCCTCTTCCTCGTGCGAGCCGAGTACTCCGAAAAGCCTCTGACATTGTCTTTCATTTGTCGTGGGAACTCGTGAACTCATGACAGCATCAAAACCAGTATGGAAATCTCTCCATTCCAATCCCGGAACGATGCGCTGCGAGGAACTCTGCAGCTGCTCTCCGGACAAGATCCGACCACACACATCAACACTGAAAAATTTCAAGAGATTGATAAGTGCGCTTTTGTCAATCCAAAATCGAAGAAGGTTCCCGCTCGTAGCTACGGAAAGTGGTACGTCTGCATCGCCGGCGACCTTCGACACTCATCGCACATCTCGGTCTTCACGCCGTCACTTCGCATAAGACTATTCGCTGGTTGGTGAAGATGGCACAGCTCGTCGGCGCCCTTGCCAATGCGCTGCCCGATCTGCAGTTGGCTGCTCGATCGTCCAAGGGTGGTCAGGGAGTGTTTCGGCCTCAGGCTGCGAAGACTGCACTTCAGCTTTGGCAAGCAAGACAAGGCTCCGCACGTGATGGAGCCACGAGCGATGATAATGAAATCTACCTGGCAAGCAGTTACGTTCGCTATCAGGGGTGGCTGTACATGACGCTGTGGCAAGCGGCCGCGCTGGGAGAAGCATAAAGACAGAAATGATGTTGACGGCAGCGGGGGCGGCCACAATGGCTTGCAGCACTCTCGCGTAACGACCACCCTCCCATTGATAATTTCGACAGGCGAAGCACCGAAACCCACCACATTGCCACCGGTGCCGGCCTCAGCACCAACGAAAGCCTCCTCGCTGCTGATCCGCGGCAGCAAGCCAGTTATGCCCGCCAGCACGTCGACTCAACCACACCCGAACGTCGCCGACACGTGAGTATGTTGGTCGATACCAGAGCAAAATAGATGTCGTGAAGGACTTCGTAGCTCCACAAAGGCGTAGCGCTCAGGCCATTGTGATCACTACGGTCTGAGCGCCGCGGCTCGGAGTTCGGCTCGGAAAAGCGGCCCGCGCCTTGCAAGCAGTCTGCGGGAATGCGTGTGAGTTTGATGGCACATATGATGAGCGCTATGTAGCTTCGAACATGGCAATGGAGATACCATTACCCCATCCGCAAACCATACGCATGGCTGGCTTCTCCGCATTCTCTAAATCGGTGCACGTGTGGACGTTGAAGGGGCAACTTATGTTGTCCTTCTCACCGTGGCTACCCGCAGGCATGGAGCCGGCGGCGGAGAGACACTGTCGTTTGTCTCCTTCCCACCACTCCTCCCGGCTCTCTCAGTCCTGCAGCGAAGCCGACAGCATGATTTGAGGTGTTGTTACCCTCCGCCATCTTCGCCACTATGACGGATCAACACCACCAACTTCCACCCCGCACTCGTGTGGAAGAGTACGAAGAGCCGCGGCCGAACAACGGCATCTATCGATTCCGTTGCAGGACCACGACCACACCCTCCACAGCTGCTGGTATACATCGCGTGATCGACGAGCAGGTGATCGAAGAGACCGTGCGCTGGCCAAACAACGAGCAGCGCCGGCGTAAGGAAAGATGCGCAACGATACAGCAAAGTCTGGACGCAGTAACGCTTTCATTTACACTCAGAGTTGCCGCGGAAGAGTGCGCGCTGGGGCAGGAACCAAGGACGCATTACGATGATGTGTTTTCCTTTGACTACGACGTCAACGACGCCCTCCGCCACATCAGCGGGTGGGAGGACGAGCATGCGCAGGCGGAAGTGTTGCCCGCGGTGCCGCAGCCGCTCGTGCTGCTTCCGCCCGCTCAAATCACTACTACCCGAGGGAGCGCGGCGAACCTTCGGCCCCGCTTAGCGCCACCTCCTCCTTCTCCTCTCCGTCCTCCGGTGCACGAGCCTCGACCGGCGCTGAGTGGCTCCCTGAGAACGACAACACCAGCTGCGACTGGAGACAGTAGTGGCGCAAGATTCGTGGACCTCGGCAGCTACCGCGTCGGCGAAGCAGCAGGAGCTCAGCAGCGGCGGCAATCGGCTCGACGCCAGCGAATTACACCCATCTACGTGGATGACGATGATGGCAACGAGGATGACAGCCTGTTCATGCCCAAGTAGGAGGAGCATCGGAGATGAAGTTCTGGGTATAAGCACGAAGGCTACGCAGGATCAGCCGTCCGGCTTCCCAACAACACCATCGATGGTGTTCAGAGAGGTCGTGGAAGTTGGAGATCAGACAGGGTGCAGGATCGGTCGCTCGTCAGCGAAGAGGCAGCGCGCACAGCAAAGCCTCCTCACAGCCGCAGGTACGGCAGAGCATTTAAGCATATGATGTATCGACCCTATCAGTAGCAAAGATCGATCCTTCGTCACGTTCAAATCGGCCGTATCTCCGTCCGGGAATCCCTGGAATGCGCGATAGCACAGAATGTCGCGTGATGTGTTGTCACGTGTCTGGAGCAATCCGGGGCCAAGGAGTGGATTTGCTTCGGTCTGAACATTGCACCGCTTTCAATGTATGCTATAACAACACCATAGACTCAGCTTGTCCTGCAGTCTTGTTCACGGTAGAAAAGTCGTACCCTATGGAGGGTGATGTGTGTGCCACCTCGATTACTTGATTCAAGGTAAGCGGCATCCCACCTTCTGTATGGATGCGCGGGGACAGAAGGCTACTTAAGTGAACCGACTGTCGTGGTACTTGACCACCCCACGATGTGATATACGCCTCGTCGACGCAATGGGAAGACTTCATCTCATATGTATGAACACCTAACAGACACGAATTCCCATAGACATCAATGCAAAGACTACTGGTGCCGTGTAAGGGCGCTCCATATCTGGCCATCGTCATCTGCCCTCTTCCTCCGGCTGATCCCGACTTCGTCAACATGCACCTTCCTCCAAGCGTGCCCGTTGCGAAGCGCTCCTCCTTGATCGAAGACCTGGCTCCGATACTCGCTTATGCGTCGCTATTTCGAACGCCTCACCTGCTCTAACGAAGCTGCTCCGGCCTTACCAGTCCTGCATGAGTGCAAATAGTGTACAGACGCTGCACTCTATCAAACCGTTCAATGCCACCATGCCCGGTCCATCTCCGGTAAAAACACTGACGGCTTGCCGGTTGCTATCAGGCCGCCTCAGGACCTGACATTGTGTCAGCCTCCGGGCTCCCGAACCTGCCTGCCCTGCTCCAGCGATGCGAGAGGACGCACTTTCATGCAGCCTCGAGAAAGGTAGGCGAGGAGCCACTGATTCAGACCAGGCAGCAACCTCAGTCGAGCGGCTACCTCCGACTGTAGTGCATGCACGACTACCCGTTGAGAATCACTTCAAACATCCAGCCGAGCGGCGCTGTGTGTGGTGGACCAACCTCAAAGGCCGAGAAGTAGGCATGTCTCCCACTACCCTGCAAACAGTAGATAAGGCGAGCCTCAAGCTCGAAGCAAGTGGTTCGACCAACGGACTCAGCACGTATGGCCGTTTTTACCCATTCCTACTGTGGTGGCAACCTCAATCTACTCAAAGATACCATAGAGCACTTCGCAGGAAGCGAGCTCCACAGTCAAGATCGTTACAGTCTTGCATGACGCGAAACATCCTGCCGCACCGACTAGAAGCGTTGACGCATTACTAGCTCAGGCCGGGAACGGTAAGCTGTAGACATCCATCCATGTCACTGCTCCAACGCGGTCCAGTTCGGGAATGGCCGCCTTCTCCGTGCAACCTTCAGAAGGTTCGTTCATGGGCTGCACTCAGCACCCGTCACCAGTGCCAAGCATATCACAATCAACACCTGCGCAGAGAAATGAGACTGAGGTCATACCCACCGGACCAATCCATTAAGAGCTTTCCTGTCTTCACGTCCGTGTTGTTCACACACACTATAACCAGATCATTAGCCTTGTTCTCAGCAGAAAGCCCACCTCTTCTCCGGTCGCTCGTTACAGACCTCAACCGCTTTCACTCCGGTGCATGGCCCTCTTCGGCAGTACCAACCGTCTTAGCGAGGTAGCTTTGACCCGCTTTCCTGCCTTCGCGAGGGCTATCGACTACCGTTCCGTCTACGGCAGCAGCAGATCCGCTGGACTCGCACGACAGCTCTCCTCATTGTATCGCAATCCCTTGGCCATTAGAAGTCGAGACGCCTGCTGCAGCCTTGCAGTTCATCTTTGCGCGTTTGTTCTCTTACTATCACGTTCCTCATGGGGAGCGGCTGTCAAACACTATGCGGTGCAGTAGGCAAGGTGTCAGTTAAGGCCCTTTGCATGGTGAGCCCCTCAGTAGCTCCTTGGCAATAGTCTGACATGCATAGGCAAAAAGGAGATATCGATCACTTCGTCCGGGAGAACGACAAGCTCAGCTAACACCTCGCTGTCAGTATGCGTCGACTTGGCCAAACTCCGCAAATGGCTTGCCACCACGCAGTATGAGAGGGGAGGGGTGGAAAATGCCATCGCCATCAACCTTTTGGTTGACAGAGACAACGAATCCTCCCCGTAGCTCGTTGCGAAAAACTTTGCGCTCGATATAGAAGATGATCGTACGTTCGACGGAAACAACGAAGCTCCTGAACCACAATAGTATGCTTGCGGTAGCTCTTGAACCAGAGATCTACGAGGAAGTCCCCAATGTTGATAGGCTGTAGGACGAAGTCGCCTAGCGTCGACGAGCAAGCTCGCAGCGATAGACGGCAAACGTACGGAAGAGAATGCTGTGTAGAGGGCTGTCGAGGCGGTTGATGTCAAGACAGAGATGGCTGCGGTGGTGAGACACTGCGACAGGTTTGCAGAGCAGAAGCTGCCTTTTTTGGCAGAGTACAATGCAATCGAGACGGAACTCGACATGCTTGGTCCACCTGCGGAAGATACCTGTCTTAACGAAAACTCATCACCGGCTCCATACGATCCTCACGGGCTGGCTTACGGTGGTCTTGTGGACGACCCGTTCTTGCTTCTCACTTGCTTCTCGGTGACTCACTTTGAGGGCCAAGCCAGGGTGATGGCATTGCATTGGGTTCTCAACGCCGTTCCAAAACTTATCGAATAAGAGGTCTGCGGGTCCCAAGGAGGAGAATGACGCTGCGCCACTCGAGAGGGTCTGGAGAGGATCGTCAGGCGGACTCGACCTGGACAGCCGCAGCAGTGGAAGTGGATGGTGCTTGCTGCTTGTGCATGCTGCATTCAGAAAGTTCATGGTACTAGTAAGTCCATGTTGGCGCACGCGAGCGCAAAGCTGTGGTAACTGCGCTAGGACCCTTGAGCGCAGGAGACCTCAAGTAAGGAGCAGGAACAAGAGGAAATTGATACACCCGAGATCCGCGTTACGGTGCACAGCGCTCGTAATCCTGCTGGCGACTTTTCTTTGGATCCACATATCACGTGGTGTCGTGCAATTCACCTGACCTACGCGCCCCGCGTAATACCCCTCAACGCGCGCTATTCAAGCGAACGCGAAGTCGCACACGAAAATGTATGAGCTTAAGGCCAGCTTCAGTAAATGTCATACCAACATCCGACCGACTGCATTGCAGCATTTGCCCGACCACGCCGCAACATCCGACCGCCGACAGGATACCCAAGCTTTTACAGTGCTGCAAGTACGGCCAGCATAAGGATAGCAATAGACATGTTCAACAGCCTCTTGGGCGTGGCAGTCACTGCCACCAACGCTATCGACCGCACAGTAGTCGCTATCATCTACGCCGCTACCAACTGCATCTTCTACGCAGCGGTTTACGGCGAAGACAAGACGCTAATAACCATTGACTACCTCAGCGTGCCAGAGCTCCCCACCGAGTACATGCGCCTCTGGCATGGCATAGCACTCATCGTAGCCGTCGTGCTCTTCTTGGCTAGCGCTACTGCCCTCTTTTACCTCATTCACATCCTCTCTGAGCTCCATCGTCGTATGTATCCGGCTCTTGCACCGTCTCGCCCGTTTGCGCTAATTCTATCCCACAATAGGACCACGCATCATTGTCATTGACGATTTGGCTGCGACGACAACCCTGGCCGTGACCCGACTGCTGGCGCATGCTACCATGTGGCACAAATGAATCACGCAGTTGCTCGCAGCGTACATGACATTCTTCGTCGCAGCCTAATGTAATGTTTCCAGGACGATCTCTTGTCTCTGCCTGCAAGTGAACGCGAAGAAGCTCGCCCGGGCACGTCGACGAGCTCGCCTAATGGGACTGGAGATGCGGCAGCATTGGCTAGCGACGGAGTAGCACGTGAACGAGTGTCTTCAAGCCGTGGGAGCGACGAAACAAAGTCGTGGCAAATCGCTTGTGGGTATGTCTATCAATGTGACCCGTGGTGTAAATGAAGGCTTGCTGATACAGGATAGGGAGGTCTCGGCAAGATCTACAAACGTGGTCACAGCAGTGGAAATGTGAGGGTATGTTGTTTCATGCACGCAAGCGAATCCGCACGAGAGATGCGGCGCAGAAAGCACGCTCGAGCGGGCTGACCGATGCGAACTCTCACATTGGGCATGAGCGTGGCAGCCCTCATCTATGCTGTTCTGTCAAACCTCCTGGTCTGCACTATCGATGGGCCAATGTCAATCGCACTAAAGTCTTTCAAGACGCCTCCGTATCGGGATTCCCTCTCACGTCCGGCACTTTCGCCAAGGTTCTAGAAAGCAGCCTTGCACAGCGTCACGGAAGCTGCTTTAACCCTCCTAGAGCAGCACCGAGGGTCGGACTGTCTAGCACCAGCACATCGTGTTGTGTAATGCTCATCCAGATCGCAGGTTGCCCGGGGCAAGAGTAACATGATGGACCAGAGTAAGCCGAGTATTATCCGTCTCGCGCACGCTGATTCATCGTAAGGACATGAAGACAGCGCAGATAAGCTCTATCCGGCAACACCTTGCGAAGCCAAGCTACGCATCCGCGTCGAGGCCTGTTGCATGAGCTACAGCGACGTAGAGCTTGAACACTGACACAATGTCTAAGTTGGGGTGGAGCATATTCACCGTACGGAAGAGTGTGATGCCCCCAGCTGCACACAACCGGTCCCGTCACTTGACATTCAGGCATCCCCGTGGCCATGATGGGGTGGTGCCGTGTTATGCGATACCGAAGACTGATTCCCTCGTAGCGCAGGCCTCTGTACTCATGGATAGTCAGTCATAGTGGAGCGTGCATCCGACGGAATGCAAGATGCAAGATCCAATGCAAGGGGTGCAGCCTACGTTCGCGGCTTTTTTATTGCCACATACCTCATCATGTACTCGTCACCGGCAGCCACGCCTGATAGGTCAGACGCAAATATGGACACCATCAGCATAGAGGCAGTCTGCAAGTCACATTCCTTGAAGCTGCAGCGGTTCATTCCTGTCGACTGCACGCGCACCGCCAATGCATCCTTCCGATAGCCGGAGCAGTTGGTCTTGCCGCTACCCTCCTAAAGCAATGTGGCAGTCCAATAGAGCGGAGAGACTCGATGCGTGCAGATGTACATAGTAGATTCCGTTCTTGTGTTCGTTTCCTTTCTTTCAGCCCTCATCTCACGTACTATCACGGCTACTTCTCGTACCCTCTGGCCCCTACCTGGTACAGGATATCCTTCCTTCCGACTCTCGAAGACGCTCTAGACCCAATCCCTGTCGGTCTACTCGTCTGTCTGTTCGTCGGTTCTCTGTCCCTCGGTCCCTGTCACCCCTCGCCTGTCGTTATCCGTAAGATAGCGGCTGCTCTTCCGCGCCTTGACTGACAACGGTTAGTAGCAAGCAAAATCTCCGCGATGTGTCCAAGCGATAACTGGCATCATTTCTACGACTGTTTGCCCTCCGAGTCAGGCCCATACACCTTCGGCATGAGGTTGCGTGGGCTTCGCGTTGCTTGCGACAGAAGTGAGGAGGACACGGTGCCTTCCAGTCGCGAGTACGCGGCACAGTGCTATGCACATTGTGTCAGGTGCACGAGCTGCGACGGAGGGGAACCTGGTCGGACCGACGTGGGACTAGGGCTGGCGGATCTGTAACCCGACGTTGTAGATGTCTTTGTACAGAACCTCGGAGCACAGAATTTACAGGACTTGCTGCAATTGTCGTAGTTGGTGGCCTTTGGATGGCAGGCTACATTAATGATTGGTACGGCCAAAGAATCACCGAGTGATGGCACATTCGAGCGACGTAGGTATCTTGCAATCCGCTGCTCTCCCGCTCCGCCTCGCTTTGGAAATGTCATGCTTTCGGCACTTTCCCCTCCCGATTGTCGAATCTGTGCAGCGCTTTGTGAACATAGTCGTTGAAATGGTCGGTGTCGCAAGAGCTCCTGGTATTGACGCCACGGGCAGCATTGAAGTCGTGCTCGCTCTCTTGCCGCTAAACATGATGATCAACGGTCTGTCAGCGCTGCCAACGTCGTCAGCGCTATCAACGTTGCGCAATGGCCAGCTCCATCTCAGGCAAAGCCGTCCAGATCCACGACAGCCATGGTGGTATCGGTGCCATCGTGTAGGAATCTGACTCAAGACATCATGCGCGGCTTGTACGGCCGTTTCCCAATGCAGCTCCCGTTTGCCTGCCCGATATCTGATTGCGAAGGTCAGGCCCTACACCTCATGATCCTGCTGCTCGAGCATCTCACTCCTTGCTGCGGTGTTCACTGGGCTTGCGCGGTGGTCACTGGGCTTGCGCGGTGGTCACTGGGCTTGCGCGGTGGAGACTGCGCGAACTGCTTTCCCTGGGCGAACATTAAACCCATCGCTTTTCGGGTGAATATGGTTACGAACACCACGCAGATTCCGGGACAGGAAGTCCATCACTGTCTCCTGCGCTTCGACATTTGGTGGGCCTTCTTAGCGATACTTAAGGCTCCTGATTCTGGCATAGGCGTGTTCTGCTTCGAAGGGCTGACGACCAACCTAAGCCATGCGGCATCGGCAAGAGTGCTTGACGAGCAGCGCATACAGGTACTGCGCGTAACTAGCATTGCTCATGGAGTGCTTGTTATTGTCGCGAAGGACCGTTTGTTGCACATGCCGGCAAAATCAATGTCGGCTGGCGTGGGTGTTGATTGGACAGCGGAAGTTGCGGGACAATCTGATCCACGCACACCAAGCGGGTGCGACGTGGAGCTGCTTGCACTGACGACTCCACTGCCACACGCTCGGTACTAAAATGGTCATATATCCAGATAGTGCTGTTTATATACACCTACAGTCGGATGGAAAGCGACATGAACCGCTGTTACGGTGTTATCTATTACGGGAGGTGCTCGCAGTTCAGGACACCAAGCTTGCCAAGAGCGGCATGACGAGTCGTTCGTCCCACAGCAACCCGGAGAATTTGAGCATGCACAAGACATGACTGGATACATCGACGCTCTCATAAAGAGCGACTGATACATACCGGGAATAGACGAGCTCGTTGCAACTCTTCGCACGTCGACTTTAGACCATGTGGGCACGGCTACAGTTTTGCTGTATTCGTGCGATTCAGCAGGCGTGGGACTGAAACTCCCACATTGCACGGTAAATGAGTCATCGAGCCATCTCTGATTGTCCGATGTCTAGCGGCTTACCGACTGGGCGGTGTGGAGCCACCTGCCTGTTAATCCTCCTGAGTATGATGCCGCAGGCGTCTGGTGTCGGCCACTGTGCTTCCTCACGCCATGCTTCCCACGCAATGGATTGGCCGTGCAGATGGCGCGAAGCTTGACTGCACCGTCGTAAGAAGAAGTCGCGTTCATGTTCCACTCTTGATGCGTCCATCTGCTACGGCCGTTCCGGTATGCTTGAGCATTGAGCCACGAACGTTCAAGCCCCACCTCAGGCAATAGTATGGCTACAACCATATCCCAAGCCACCAAGCTTGGCTGGCGACCAGAGCCAGCCAGTGGCGATTAGGTACGCTTGGTCATCGCCCATTCGTTCGGCACCGCTCCGCTTCGCACCAGTCGTGCAAGCGGTGCAAGCATTTGGGCTCTGAAGCAAACGACCTTATCTTCGCATTGTACACTGGCATAAGAACCAAAGTGCAGCGTGTGAGGTGCCGAAAGACGCAGGTTTGCAGACCACAAAGTAACCGGCCTCAGATTGCCTAGTCAAGGGAGCTTCAAGCAAATAGCGGCAGTAGAATGGGGACAGCGTGGCCCGATATACTAGCGCTTAGAACGAGCAAGCGATCGTCATGTTGATACCTTACGTGATAGCTCCGAGACGTTGACGATATGGCACTGCTGCGTAAGCACATAGAATCAATGATAAGATTCAGGGCACCAATACAAAGCAGATGTTTCTCACGGCGGATGTGTAGACAGCGAAAAAGGAGGGACCTACGCTTATCCTCAAACTGTCGCCTGCCCGGGGGCTCCCAGAGATAACAAGCGCGCTCGCCTGCTCCATCCTACAGCGTTGGTGCGTGTCTAATGCCACTGACATGATTGTCATTGAAAATCACATGATGCTGCGCAGCAATCAACCTCACCATCAGTGATCATGCCATTTCCGTGACCCTGCATGCCCGGTGATGCGTATATTTCAACCTGTACCAGCCGCGCCACATATTCGACTATGTCATGTAATGGGAGATGGAGGCGGTTTCGGCAAGACAGTAAAGAGCGGCGAGGAAGCAAGAAGATGGTTTGACAGGATGCTCGTGATACTTTAAGAGCCGCAGCACACCGCTGACGTATAGTAACTTGAGTCGATTATGCAGCCAGATGGGTGCGACAGCAGCGGGTGTTGCCTTGAGGTTTCTGACCAACCCTGTCTGGATGCTGCATGTTTGCGGTTAGCGCAATTTACAGCGCGTGGGACTGTGAGTCTCACGCTATGACGATTTGCCACACATATTTTTCGAGTATTGGTTGACAAGCAGCTCTCGTACCACCTGCCACCCCTCGGGAACCATACGTCTCTGGACGTGCTTCGGCATGATCCGACTGCTGTTTTCGACAAAGATGTTGTAATAAGCTTGTAGCTTGAATAAATCCTTGTGAATAGGGTCGTTGTGGTGTCTAAAGGTCCCAACTGCCCACGCGGCCTAATTCTTTCCACTTCGCGCCCTTGACATCTTCCAATTGACGACTCCTGCCAACTCAACAGCACACCCTTTCATCAGCTTTCCACTGTCGAACTGATGCATGCAGCACCCTATGACTTCCGAGGAGACGAGGCAGCGCTTAGCTGCATTCATCGCCAAATGCACGCCACGCCTTGACGAATTCCTGAAACTGTGTGAATCACTGCGCGGAGAACTCGGTGCCGGCGTTCCGCTTGACCAACATCTCTCACTTCAGGCTTGCGACGCTGTTGACGCACTGGTTGAAGCTGACGTCGCCGCGAAACACGACAAAAATGTTCTCGGCTCGCTTCATGCGCTCAAGAAAGGTCGGCTGAGTGGCAGCCGAGAGCTCGCCGCCTCCGTGCGCCCTTGCCAAATCGCCTTCGACTTCGGCCTACCATCGCGCCGTTTGCTGAGTGAGATCGTCGATTCCTTATCCTCCGATGTGCAGTACATCGATCTGTTGAATGAACTGCGCCGAAGCGGGATATCGAGGCCGTGGCGACCGAAGGACGTCCAAAAGGCGAAGGTGACCATCCAAGAGCGTCAAGGTAGCGGCAAAGTCCTTGCCAATCGACCAAATACGCGACGAGTGGCACGCGACATCGCACCAAACTCCATGGATCTGTCTACCTCCTTGCCCGTGCCCAAAGAGCACGCGAAGCATGGAGATAGCTCCCGGCGTGCAGAATCTGTGTACAACCTACCCCAATCTACCTCTGGAGTGCCGTTAAACCGGGCCATGTCCATGGGCAATGAGAAGGATGAGGTTGCCTTACTGCGTGCGGCATCTGCGCCCATGACACCTCCGCCCACCGTTAAGATGCCTTCCAATCACAGTGGACCCCGTCAAGCGCACAAGTCCTTTGCGTTGTCTGTCAAGCAAGGCAGGGATCCACCTAACCCTTCATTTGGCTTGGACCAAACATCGCCTCTTATTGCGGGTTCCAGCACTAAGTCTGCAGTCTCTGATAACAGTAATGATGGCTGTGAGGAGACGGAGAAGCAGCGCGACCACGACCAGGACTATAACCACGACTACGACCCTGACCAAGACCACGCTCACGACTTTGACCAACACCATAACCACGACCATAGCTACGTCAATACGGGATCAGTTAACGTCGACGCTGACGACCCAGGGACCAATCCTACCACTGACCCGGACGGTGAACGCGACGTGATGGACGACATTGATCCCGTTACTGAGCAAGAAGGTACACTCGAGCACTTGAGCACAGTTTCCGGCCGGAGGAAGCTGTCCGGCGAGTCGCGCCGTTTACCCCAGTTCGACGGAACTCATGAAGCAAGTACCGAAGTACCGCACCAAGTTGCGACACCACCGTCCACACTGAATGACCACGGAACGTCGCACAAGAGGTCGTATAGCGTACAAAGTGACGACATAACCGTAACCACGAGCAAGAGTTCAAAGCGCACAAGACTGTCTCCGCAACCGGACTCGTCGAGGAGCGGCCACACAGGTGCGTTGCTGCAACGCTTGCGCGGTGACGCATGGCTCTCGGATACGGCTCTTGACTCGGTGCTACGCGCCTTCATCGGGTCGTTAAAAGATACACTGGTTGTAGAGATCGGCTACATCAGACCTGGTCACCTTTTGGAATCTGGCCGTGTTCTAAGAACTCTCCGTACCGATCACGCGACAATTGTTGTGCCCTTTTCGCTCGGCAGTCACTTTACCATTGCTGTTCTGGACCCCACCAAGACTCGAGTGGACTTGTACGACCCTCTCCACAAGCCGGAAACTCTTGAAGCGATGCGAGTCAGTATGCAAGACTTCGTCCATAATAACCTCAAGTCTGTAGCCTTGGAGACAGTGGTCTACGCCACAGATACTTGGAGCTTCGTACAGCAAGATCTCTCAAGCTGCGGCATCCTCTGCATCATCTTCGCCTTGTGCCGAGCGACCAACACCACTCTCCCCACGGATGTCAACAGCCATCTATGGCGCCGCAGTTTTGCCGCGGCACTTCTGCTTGCAGAACCAGCAGAGCCGGACACTAGCGTCGACACCTCCTTGAAGGACTTTCCACTTGTCATGCCAGAGGCCAGCCTGACGCCGGAGGCGGTTGACCTTGCGGCCTCGGTCTCAAGCCGGCGTAACAACGAGAGAGTACACAAACTCTACCACGCCACTCGTAAGGCCCCGCTGCATAGGATGCAGCAGCTGACTTCCTGTCTCGAGCAGCTGGAGATTCTTCGGAGCGTTGTCGACTTCGTACGCCAACGCGCTTCAGCCGAGTCGGCACGCAAACAGCGCGCTCTCGACGTCCTCAACCAGATGGAGCGGGACGTCCTTGTGTGGCGCGAGTGGGAGCCGGCGTACCCCTTCCAGAAACCATCCGCTTTGATTGCCGCGCAGCGTCCACCGGGCGAGGACTTTGCCAACGGCTTTTCGAGCTTCTGCGAGCAGATGGCTGTCGCTCTACGTGACGCTCACCAGCAGAACCAGCTCGTGCTTCGGCAAATCGATGAGAGTTTCCAGGAGGAATGCCAGCAACTGTTGCGAGAAATTTGGGGAAAGACTTATGATGCTACTTGAGAAGGCTGGCGAAGGAGCAATGCGATTATGGCCCTCTGTCTAGTGTGTTAAGGCGAAGGATGGAGCAGCATAAGTACGAAGAAGACTCGAGAAGCGCAGCATTACGTTCTCGTGGGGCAGTGTGGTAATGCGTTGGTTGTGTTGCCGACATCTCAGAACATGCCCGCTAAGATCGCGAGCGCGGAGAAGAAGCAGAGAGCACTGTATCAGCAGTCATGGTCTCTTGCCAATCCACGAGTTTTTAAGACAAGCTTCTGTTTCAGTGTCTTCCGCTCATCGAGAGCATCGTGGTGCGATTCGGCATGGCACACTCCGCAGACCGTGCTTGTTGCTCATCGGCAGCCGTTGAGGTCGGTTCTTCTGCGCCTCAAAATCTCGAGCTTAGCACAAGCCGTGTCTGTGATGCTGCGCCTTAAGGGTTGGCTGATGTGGTACTCGTATTGCGGACGTCAATTCTAAGTCCGGAGATAGCTCAGAGCGCTTCACGCCGGGTACTGGTGCAATGTGGTGCTATTTACCTGTCAAAAAGCTCGACGTGAAGTCCAGCAATGATGGATGCCACCAAACTCTGCGCTGCTTTTCTTGCTAGAAGCATGTCCTTCACGACCGACTTCGTGCACGGCGCACGATATGGAGCACGGCCACCAACGAAAAGCCATAATGAGGAAGAGCAGGTTGGCAAGGTGGATGCAGTGGAGGTGTACAAGCGTGAGGCCAACTACATTGACAAGACTGACAATGTCAGCACGGCCGGTGAGGTTGGTGAGGTTGGCAAGACCTGCGAGAGGGGCGAGGGCAGCAAGAAGAGCGACAATAGCGAGCATAGCGAGAATAGCGTGAATAGCGGGAAGAGCGAGACCGGCGAGACCAGCGAAACCAGCGAGGACAGCGATAAGTGCTCTATATTTGCCGCGCCAATCTACAGACGAGGCGGGCTAACAGACCAGTGATGTCAGGCGAGAATGTTGCCCTGATCAGGCTGCTTGTGGCAGCATCGCTTCTTCGGAATACGCCTCGGTGGATCTGCCTTCCAAGGTCTCTCGCTCGCACAAACCACCGAGTATCGCATGTTCCACCGCGCAAAGAGCTGAGAAGCCGCGAACCTTAGATGGCAGTACAAGTCTGAGTATCAACACAGCCTCCTCCTCCGAACCAAATTAAGTTGGAAAGGCGGTGCCGGACATGCTAGGTCGGAGGGAGTGGAACCAAGGGTGAATCGGACGCGCGACCTTAGACATGCTGTCGCTATGTAAGTGCCTCTCTCCCACTCTTGGATCAGGATGGGAAGGCAAAGCTCTGGCGGTAATGGCCAAACGACGATATGGGTGAGACATCGTATAGGATCACACTCTGTGGGACAAACTGTCTCAAGGACTGGCCCCACTTCCCGCAACTTATTGCAAGGGCGTATTTCAGGAAGACATCCAGCAGTCATTTCTTGCCTGCCCCGAGCGTTTGCGGCGATATATCAGAGCCCTCTCACAACGCGATGACTTTTGGATACGCTACCAGTGCAGGTGCCGCCAAACCGAGCGGAACGGCTCCCAAGGACAAGTTGCAACTGTCGAAATGTCATATGTGCGGGCAAGCGAGGACGTCCTCGCTTCGATCTACGGCACTGTGTGCCTGCTTCGCATCCCAGGCTTAGCGTAGTGAGAGGTGCTCCCTAGTTTGAGCTATGGACTTCACCATTTCGTGCTCCTGACGTACATGGGTTATCTAATCAGCTCGCCGTCCCCGGTGAACCTCATCATCGCTGCAACGCTGGCTGCACCAACATTCGAAAGACGATGACGACGAAGAAGACGAAGTCTAGCACATCCACAGGGCCGAGATACCTCGTTGGCTGATCAAGGGTGTTGTTGTCCGGCCAGCGAATGCTTCCTGGCGTCGCAGTTGCGCTTGAGCAGCGATACACACCCAGCATCGGCGTTGCGTCATCGGAGTCGTATACACTCACACCAGCCGTGTCCTTCCGTCGATGCGGAAGACTGCACTTGTTGCAATGCGTGAAGAGGACTGCCCCCAAACGCTATCCTCCTGTCTCTGCGTCCTTTCGTAGCCTTCCGTATGGAAACGCTAACCGCGAGAGAATGTTCGGCACGCTCAAGGAAAGCCCAACAGTGTGCATTCCTTCAGATCTTTAGGATGGAAGATGATGGCGACTAGCGCGCCGATTGTTCAAGCAACAGCATTTTGCGCGCTACGGCGTTTACCTTCGCCTATACTCACCTGCTCCTTCCCGCCCGGGATCTGCCACAGGCTACCCTTAACATCCAGCAGAACAGGTCCGCATACCCGCCTAGACCCCAGCAATGGACCTCGTTTGCCCATTCCCTTAGCTCGTTTACCATTCCCGCGTTGTGGATCTGCGTGCGCTGTTGAGGATATATAGTACACACCGGCTATGCTTACCCCAGTATGGACGAGTCCATGCCGCTTCATGCTGCTACTGCTTTGCGATGAAGCGTGATCGTTGTCGCGTGCGGATTGGGAAGAGATAGTTTGGGTGGAAATGGTAATAGGGTGTTGTCGCTTTTGGCGTGCAAGGCTTGTTAAACGCTTGAGGTCGCGATCGGCGGTCCTTCGCTGCGAAGCTTTGATATGTCCAGAAACTGCAGACATGGCGTTGTAGGTCGATCCCCTATGCCGAAGGCATGCGGTGGCTGTTGAGTCGGTAGTAGGAGGAAGAGAGTGGTGAAGCGGGAGACCCACGCCATCCTTGGGCCGCCCTATGCATGAGCTCCTGCATAGTTTTTACGGTTCGTCGGCTCTCCTCTTCGTCGGCACGCGCTGTCGCTTCTTCCCCAACACCATTGCCATCGCTATTGCCGTAGTGCTTCTGTGCGAAATCATCGTCATAGTCATTCGTGTTGCGCAGAACAATCCTATCGCCCCGGTGTCGACCGGCTGTGCAGAAGACTGCAAATCGGGCAAGGATTCAGATAGCGAGTGCGAACGTGGATACTGTAGACGCAGAATGATATGAGGACGGTACGGAGACGTTGGAAAAACCACAACTGCATCAAATGTAGGTCAACCTTACATCCTTTCCATACTTCCCTTGCTCTCATTACGCGGCTCCCTCTTCGATCCTTCATCGTGGATAAAACCCTGTCTTGCTTGTCTGGACGTTCTGAAGTCGACTCTTGCGGAGCTTGGAGCCTTTGTGTAAGAGTGAACAAGAACTTTGAAGGGGATCATACCAATCTGAGTCACGGCTGACATGAGATCTACATCGGATTTCATCTATGTAGCCAGCACACTATAGATACTGCCATCGTAGCAACAAGAATACTGCGCGCCTTCGGCACTCCCGAGCCTGAGCTTGGCGCCGCAGCATGCCCGCCCGTTGCCTCAGAGCCGCTCATCGATCCAGCAGCCGGCAACGCAATACTGTGTGATGCGGTTTGTAACGTCACCGAGCCTGCGGAAAGTTGTTGTGTGCTGCCATCCACCACAACTGCGCCTAAGGTAGTCGGTACGCTCAGGCTTACGCCATCGAAGGCGGTCTGCTGTCCCAGTGTCAGCGTAGCGGTCTGAGTCGCATCGGCCAGTACGATGTCCGAGCCGGCGTTCGTCACAGTCACGGCCGTGCTGCCGACTGACACGATCACTCCAGATTCTTGCCTCACAATTGTTTTGCTCGCTGAAGCGGCATGTACGGTGGACAGCGCAATCATCGCTCCTCCAATGAATACAGCTCCTAAAGCGATACTCGTCGGTACGCTGATATCTACTCCGTCAACGACAGTCGCTGCACCATTGACCAAAGGCAGAGTACGATGACCGTTCATTATGACAAACGCTGTGCCTTGCTGGACGACAGTCTCCGTATCCCCATTCGCGCCCGTGAAGACAGCAGCACTCGAGAACGTTGCTTGAGTTGCCGCGACTGGCACTGTGGTTGTGGAGCTTCCATCAGCAACCACGAGTCCTGAACTGTCGAGCGTGAACGTCTGGCCCAAGAGAGTAGCTGCTGGGCCTCCAACTATTAGGGTGATTCCACCAACAAGCACTGTATTCGGACTGCCTTGCTCGACCGCTGTGACGATACTCCGGGCAGCTGTGAGTGTCACGGCGTTCGTCCCAGTCAATGCTCCGCCTGGAGCTGATACCGAGGTGGTACGGCTTATTGCAGCTGCGACATCTGTCACACCAACGCCAACCATCGATGCAGCTTGATCAACGGGGACCGTGGTGGTCATGGTACCTTGTTCGAGGAGTACTGATGCCGAGTTCATCGAGAACATGGTCACCGCCTGACCGTTGAATGCAGCTATGCCTCCGTCGCTCAAGGTCTGCGTCGCGACAAGGATAGCGCCGCTTTGAGTGCTGTATACGATCGCCGAATTGCCAGTAATGATCTGCCCGACTGGCTGGGAACTAGACGACTGACTTGCTTGCGCAGGATCGGTGTTCACCGCTGACACTGGCAGGTAGCTGAACAACAGAGGCATTGTAGTATCTGTAGTAGCGGAGAAGGTAGCCTTGGCAGCTGATAGTACTGCGAGTGCGTTTACCGATCCAGAAGCAGCTTGCTGAGCAGAGGTTGCCAGATTCGGAGGGAGCGAAGGGGGTGTGCTCTGAGCGACGACACTGAATGTGGCCGGACCGACAACAGCATATGAACTCACAGTCTGCGCAGTGACCTGTGAGCTGCCACCATTCGCACTCGGGTCCTCGCCGGATGTCACTTGATCGACCATAGCATCTGGACTGACAGTTTGCGCCGTGACCTGCAAGGCCCCGTTTGGCGCACTGAAGTCTTTCGTGGAGCTAACCTGCACGCCACTGGCATCGCTCGTAGTAGCTTGAACAATCGGCGATGTCGATACTGCTCCAGTCGTAGGCTTATTGAGAGGAACGGCAGGGTCCGTGCTTTGGGAAGATGACAGTATACCCGGCGGCGCAGACGTTGACACTGCGCTGGAAGGCGTAACTTCTTGCGCTGGCGTTGCACTGACGGAGTGCGTAAGAGCAGTAGTCGGCATAGCAGCCGCACTAGCTGGCGAGAGGGCGGTTGGTGGATCGTACAGGCCGCGTATGTCACCATGGCATGTCGACCAAGCATCATCGATACCTACATAAATCGAAGACGGCACGACTAAAATGGGCTCGTAAGGTCTGAGCGAAGGACACGGCCAAGTCCCGTTGCTGATAGCATTCGCGTTGTGTTGTACCGCCCAAGTTCCGCACCATGGTTGCGATGTGTAGATGGACGGATACGCGATGGCGTAGAGATCCGAGATCTCGAATGACGCCGTAAAGATCGACACCGGCGCCTTCATGTCACCCATTGCGCCGCCCCCTGGGACATACGGTGACCCCCACTGACTGCTCAAGTCTGCGGAATGAGGGATTGGAATGATGGAGTTGTAGTGCGTGCCTCCAACGCCACTGCAGCCATTAGAAGCATAGAGCTCGCTGTAAGATATATAGAGCGTAGGACTTGTCAGCGTCGAGTTGGCCACGATGGCAATGACAGATGTTCCAGACCCAACAGTGACGTGGTTCGCTGTCTGCGGCCAGTACAGCAGCTGAACAGAGTTGCCAGTGATTGCACAGCGGCCACATCCGACCGAACAGCCAGGGCCCAATACGGAGCTCGTTGGCCATACCCATCTGGTCGAGCCTAGAAGCGACCCGACTAACACACCATCACCCTCTGGGTGATTAATGGCTGTCTGACCCAGCCAGCCAGCCGACCACACGGCGTTCGCCGAGCCCTGCCTCAATACGGTATCTACGAGCCAATAGTTGGAAGAGCTGTACGCATCAACAAGGCTCGAGCACTGAGCACGCCCGATTACGGCGTTTGTACAGGTAGGTGGTCCGATGTAAGGCGCTGACGTGACTAATTGACCTTGAACCCACTCGTTTAATAATTCTTGGCATCCAGATGCCGACAGTGGCAAAGAGCAGGTCGGACGCTGCAAGGCAGGATTGGTTGATGTGTGTACGCTCTGTACATGTGTAACAATGATGGTGCTGGTAATCGTTGTATCAGCGACCGAGGAATAAGTTATTAACCCACCTCCGACGATGGTCTCAGTGGTGACTATAAATTGGTTGTCCACGAGCGTGCTCGTGTACGTATAGTATGCGGCGGTCACTGTAGTCGCTGGCGAGCCAAATTCAGTAACAGTTTCTGTCCACGTTGACGTCACGGTTTCGGTGGTCCAGCCATCGCTCTTTTTCTCGGTCGCGTTGCCGTTGTAATACATGCTCCATTGGCTAAGACATAGCAGGTCTCTAAAGTAAGTCGAGCCCAGCGAAGGGTTGGACTTGCTAGAGTTTGTGGAAGTCTGTGATACACCGGTAGATCCGACTCCCGACGGGCTAGAGGTGCTGTTTCCACGGCTCGAGCTGGATGGCCAGGTACTGCTCAGACCGCTGCTTGGGCTGCTTAGAAGTGTCGAACTCAACTTCGTGTCGCTAGAGCTACTTAATCCCAGACCCGCTGCGATATAGTCTCCAAGAGCGACGATGCTGCTGCTGGGGCCGACACTGATTACATGCGTGCTTCGGACATCCGTATCCGATTCAAACAAGCTCGTACGTGTAAGTGAGGTCGAAGACGGCCTCGTCCTTATCAAGCTCGGGGAGGAGGGGCCACTCATCGTACTCGCGCTTGCGTGTGAAGACAAGGGTGAAGGCGTAGGAAACGAGTAGGATCCGTTTAGCGAGCTGCTTGAGGGCAGTATTGAAGCGCTAGTCAATGACGCAAGGAGAACGGCCCACCACATGGCGACTTCGCAGCGCCGTGGGTGGCAACGATGCGTCGAGAGAGGGACCAGATCCGGTGGAAGAGACGCAAAGCATCACTTCGTTGAGGCCCGAAGACACATGTACTGGGAAAGATCTTATTTAACAGCCGGGAACTAGAAGGATTCCGATGAGCCGCAGGAGGCACGATAGTGTACCCCATCGTTCTGCTATCTGCTAGCAGTAGCCTTTCTAGGATTGTGGCCCCCAAATAATCCTGCGCTGGGTTGTCGAGAGCCCGCATATGCCATGCAGCACACGAAGTGCGGGGTCGTGGAGGAAGCCATCATCTTCGGGACCGATGGAGGTGACTAACGGCCTGAGGCTGATGGAGCTCAGCCACTGCTCGCATTTCTTGCTTTCCCTTGCCGTTACAAGGGCACTGATTTATTATGCAACTTGGAGCCGTCGCTCTCCAGCATCGCTGTTATCAAAGGACAAATTCGTCGCCCTCGAGGACACGACATGATGGGCCAAGTGGGAGATGAAAGGCGACTGACTACCACCCCGACAACCTGGTCGATGGAGATTAAACCCAGCGAGATATTGAAAATCGGTCCCGAGTTGCTACTGGAGGTTCGGCCCGCTAATGGTACTCGCAATGTGGCGGTCGAGGAAGCGTTCATATACTGAGGCGACAGCGAGTTCCGGAGGCAGTATTATCCCGCGCTGGAGGATTTGAGTAACAACTACGGCATCAGCGGCTTGACCTAGGCAAATCTGGGATACGTTCTACGGACCGACTCTACGGACCCCAGCACAGGTAAGAAGCTCAAAAATGTGAGCGACAGCTTTCCGTGAACGGAGACCGGCAGGTTCATGAACGTCAATTTCACGCTTCGGTCGGAGACGGGCGACAGAATCGGAACCCTGTTGCGCGACGTCACCATCAGGGTCGCCTCTAAGAGGGACTGTGTCGCTAGCATTCCAGATCTTCTCATCGTCAGACGCAGATCGTTCGTGAGAGGGTACTGAATTTGGAGGTGCACGGTGTATTGCTGCATAGTACCCAGGGACATGATCACGGCGACAGTCAAAGTTTGGATGCTGATAAGCGAGCCGAACACGCTTAGACCTTCACACCTTCGCCTAAAAGAGGTCAATAGTGCTGTTGGGAAGCTGCGGGTTGTTAATGAAGCCTTTGAAGTGCGCTTTCGGCTCTTCTGGGCTCGATCGAGAGGTGCGGTACGCTGACTCTATGATGATCTATCACTACGCGACACTGGGAACGCCGGTCGCAGTGACCACCATCCAAGCGCTACCGCGTGTACTCTAGTTCTTGTCCACTTCGCATACTGAAGTAGGTGCTGCCATCGTAAACGGATCGGAGAAGAGAGAAGCTGAAAGCGTCCTGCACTTGGTGATGTCTTGGACGGGAGGGGTGCCAGGTGCCTAGAACTCCGGGATATGATGTAGAGTGCAGAACCCGGTATCCTGAAGCTGGAACACTTGTGGAATGCGAAGTGTCCGCGGAGATGGGTTTGCTGCCAGCGCGCAACGTCCGGACAGCGCATCGAACCACCCAGACATATCTCCAGGCAAGCCGTCTTGCAAGGGAGGCAAGCCGTCATCTTCCAGTAAGCACCCATGTCGCAAAGCTTCGCTTACTTGGCTCGTTTTGCCAGCATGTCTGCGAACAACGACCTCATAATCGCCACAGACGGCCAAGTATCAAGCAAGCCGGAGGTGCCGTACGTCTGTCACTTGACACACGGACGGTGCGTCAGACTGCACAAAGTAGTACGGCGGTGCGCCATATTGCGCCGCCAGGCTGCGTGTCAAAGCTCGGGACCAAGGATGTGTATATGGAGGAAGTCCAGCTCCCGCCAGGCGCACATGGTCAGGAGCATGGCATGCTTGGAGCGTTCCTCTGCCCGGAGTGGATAGGATCCAGGACTTGCGGGTCAAGTTACCGTCGGCGTGGAACGAGGTGCGAGGCAGCCAAAACTTACAACAGCTGCTACGAGCGACTCAGTTGCTAGCAGCTTCCTCTACAGTGTTGACCTCTCACCATACTTACATCCTCACTTCACCAGCTCTGTGACGGCGGTCGATACGCTTACTGTTCCCAGCGCTGCGGCCTACGAATTGGTCGCAGGCGAGACGCGATTAATGATGGTGTTAGTCAGCAAAGCGACTGACTCGCCGATCCGCTTTGGGAAGCCCGAACTTCGGCGCTTCGGTCTCCTTTCCCTACTCGAAGCTGTCCTTACAGTCCTTCTTGACGCTCCTACACTCTTATTTACGTGCATATAGTGCTCTTACACTGACTCCCACAAAGCTTCTTCAAACTCTCTCCACCAAGTTATCTAGGCTTGCTACTCCTAAGCTGCCAATTTCAAGCTGCTACTTCCAGCTGCTTTGCGAACGCTGGCAAGGCTAGGTCTCCCGCTGGTGCCATCACACCCCCTCCTCCTCCGGAACCTCTGCTGGATGCTGAACTGTGTTCTTGGCTGTGGCTGTAACACCGTATTATGTCAACTTGCCACTGCATCCGTTTGTCATTGAGAAGTGACATGATGCACCTGCCTGGTGAACCTGGTTATTGACTTTCTCCTTGGAGGCTATGATCCATGATGACGGTCACCAAGCCGTCCGCTGATTGCTACGGAGCGGCATCTAACCTCTAAGCTGGCAGTTTGCTTGCCTGTGGTGACGTGTCCTTCCCAGAAGCCTATGCTTCTCTACAAGGATGTATACCTTGCTACTAAAGACCATGCCTCCACCCTTGAACAGCACGCTGATTTCTCTACTGGAGCTGCACACACGAAGAGTAAGTCCTCTTCGGCTCGGAGGCCAGCATCCGCATGCTCGACCGCACTTATCCCTTATGCAATACAGACCACGCGCTCCGCTTTCCGTACATCGCCGAACCCGCCATTACCACTGCTTCGCCCCCCCCCCTCCGCCGCTGCAAAGTACAATCTCATCCACATAGTAGCCATGACGTCAATCCCTCTTGACCGAAACGCATTCGACAGAAGAATCGGGACAATCACTACGCGCACCATAGCCGATGGGTCGAACGCAGTGTAGTTGCCTTACCCTGCACATGGCCTAGGTACGAGGGTAGGAATAAGTATACGAAGAGGGGGCAGAGACCGAGTCCGCAAGTTGGCTGCGCGGGTGGGATCGAAAGTATCACTGGAAGGTGGAGTGATGTCCTAGTCGCTGACTGCGAGCGGTCGGAGAACGCCGCTAAGTCGTTGGATCGCAAGCTGCCGTTAAGAGAGGACTAGGTTGAAGGCGACGTGGACAGGCATGTTGAACCCACGATTGATGGCGATCAGTAGACATGCGGCGAAGTGGCAGACTCGCCAACTTGCGAGCTTCCATCGCGCCGCGTCTGTGCCTGAGTCGTGAGCGCAGCAGTTGTGATGTGACGGCCAGGTTGACGAATGATGCGCAGTCCGTCATGCTGTTGGCGTCTAAGCAGGTCTCTCAAGTGCAAACATATGCGTCGCAAGTTTTTGGCATGTTTTCGCACGCGACACTTCAGGGCTTCGGGCACAGGGCTGTGTATCAACCGCTGCAGCTGAAACCGAAGAAGACGGATGAGGCTGAGTAGATGGCGCAGTTTGACTCCCAACTGCTCGGAACGTCTCTGCGCAAGAGATGACATCGAGACTGCTCTAGTCCAAATGCTAGTAATGATCAGACGGAGTAGAAAGGGTAGAGGGTGATAATGGACTCGTGGTAGACGGCAAAGAGTGCGCCGGTGCAGGTGCGAGGAATTGCATCATGAGCAGCGCTGGCTAGATGATCCTGTCGCTGCAGGCGATGATAGGGAGGAAATGTAACCAGTCTGGTGGGTGGAAGTGACAGGTCTCTATGCAAGCCCGAGGCGGCCAACGCCGTGTGTTGCGCGCCGCAGTCTTGGTGGCGGCGTTGCATGGAGGTCGTCCCTGCGGCGCCAGGTCGATTACTATTCCCAAACGGTACATTTCGACGAACGAACGGTATGCGACGTTTCCACGGCCATACAAAACCACACTCTAGCATGTTGGTCGCACAAGTCAGTGCTGTTACACTCACAGGCTGGCTCTCGGGGCTGCGTCGCCGCCAACGATGTGCAGGCGGCTAATGCATGGCGCAATGCACGGCACTACTTCCAGCCGAGCAATTCCCCAGCGTTCCGGTTCTTGGGTCGTCTCGCTTGCGACGCGGTGCCGCATGGCGTACAATCGACCCACACGATCAACGGAGAGCAAGTGGCGTGTATCATATTGCACTTGATGACGGGAAGTTGGAATAGAACGTCCTGTTTGTTCCCCTGCCGCTCACGCCTCAAGCGAGCCCAACACTTGCTGCAGCCAACCTCTCTCAAGGACCAAGGACCGCCGTCTCGCAGCGCAGGCACACCGAATAAAGAAACATTGTCTATGCTTGATTGCGGTCTACTGTACCGATCCGGCGAAGGATTCTCTGCATACCAGATACCTCATCCACAGGAAGCAGCTTCACCTCAATGCAGTACTTTAGGCTAAGCAGTTGGGCGGCACATCTGTGAGCAGTGGTTGGGTGGCGCACTAATGCATCGTCAGATGCTTGCGCCTGCTTCGCCCTCCATTATCGGAGCATGGGGCTCGATCGAATCAGTTGGAGCTCAATCATCGCTGTCGCTGCTCCGTGCTTTGCTTACCAGTCCATTCGCTTGAGTCGTCATCGTCTGACGCAGCTGCTCAGTCGGGAGGCTATCATCAAGCAGCATCAAGCAGCGAAGGCAAGCGCTGAAATGTCGCCCGCGCGTGCATAGACTCATGCGCTGATGGGACCGTCTCGCATGGAGGCAGCTTGCCGGCCGCCCTACTAATGCGCATTCCTGAAAGCAACGGCGATCACTGCTTTCGTTGATGCGCACGTTCCATGATCCTGTGCGAATTGGCACAAGCCAGCAGAGGGCAAGAGCCAGCCGTCGCTCTCATTCTGGTGGCAGACGTTGATCAGAATAAAACTTTTCGCGTCGACGTCTTCAGCTTATTGATACATTCGCGCTGGTTGACAAGCGATCAGACGCCACCGAACGCCCGTCCCCACTTGAAGGTCGCTTTTCACGACATGTCAACTTCATCGACGGTGCGACAAGGTCCCTACCATGTCGACAGCGAGCCTGCACCTTGCTAGACCGATTGCTGTACCATACTTGAGCCGCATCGTCGTCACTCTGTTGGAACATACATCCCGCACATCCACGAGGGCGCTGCGCAGCGCTGTCCATTTAAGATGCAGTTCATCTTCGCATTCTTCATTGGGACGAGGCTTCACACACTCGATTTGATCATAGAACGCAGATTCTTTGCGCTCGCTGCTTGCACTCTGTCATGTCCCAGCCGAACGACTATGAGAGGTTCATGCAGTATCCCACGAAGATGGAATGCGGCGGCAAGGTCAACAGGAAGAGGGCTGCATTAGCGGTACGAGTCATTGTCCGGCTACTGCTCCAAAACCCCCACTAACGCCAAGCAACAGTGTCAAAGGTGTCGGCGGCGGAAGTTCAAATGTGAAGGTGATTATGGACACGGATGCGAACGGTGCTTAGCGTCGGATGGTAGGGAGGGAAGATGCACTTATCTACGTAACGGTGCACGCGAAGTGAGCTGGCGCCATCTCGATCGCGCAAGTCACCACACTGCCTTGTACACGGCGCAATCCTCTGACACGCCCGACGTACGTTCCCGACACTCTACACCTCCACCTCCTTCGAACGAAGATGGCGCAGCACTCCTGTCAACGATGCCGCCGGAAGCAGCACAATCAACCGCATCCCAACAACCGCCCGACCAGTACGTTATCCCGACCACAGAATGCAGCGAAATGCCGGGAGGGCATTCGTCAATGCCGCAGACGGTAGTGCCGGAAATGTCACAATCACTAGGGCATTGCCCATGTATGGGAAGCAGCCTGTGCCCCTTTTGTCATCCATCCGAGCGCGCCGACGTTCACGCTGCCTATGCGGGCATACCGGTCGCCTCTTCAACTTTCCGCAACTTGCCTCCGCTGCCGGTCCCCAAAATCGCGTCCTCTTCGAGATGGCAGCCGTATCCTTCGAGATGGCAACCATATCCCTCAACCAGGTACGCGCATACACATGCTCCCTCGTGGGCGATCTAACAGCTAATGTGGAGCTCTGGTCCTTACAGAACCTGACGAGCGCATCATCACAACCGGTGTGCAAACGACTGACCTTCGCAATGTTGTCTTTGCAGGCGGGACAGAGAGGGTGACGTCATGCCTTAACGACGACGGGCACAGAAAGTAGTGCACGACGGGGTAGAGTCCTTTCTGTGAGAAGAGGGGCCCGCAAAGGGAGGTGTGAAAGTTGAATGGAATACGTGTATGTAGGACTCTGAAAGGCTGGTTTTTCTGGCTACCTCGCCGCATAAGCTCTTCCCTCGACTGCCCTGCTTTCCTTTCTTCACAGCCTTCTTAGTCGAGGCTCGTTTCTATCTCGTGCGCTTCACGACCGTCCCCAACATGTGCTCTCATATGGTGGCACTCTCCATAAGCTAACATAAGGGCGCTATGGCGTCTGACCTGGGCCGGCCAGTCGCGAGAACGTCGTCGATCAGTATAAACTCGCCTAAGGTAGGTAAGTTAGTCTGCCGCAGGCGAACGAGCTGCCACGGACAACCCGACAAACCATAGACCGTAGCCCTGTCGACGGCATGCCGGCAAAGTTGACTGGTCAACAGGTCCGTTCTAGCCGAGGAAGAGATTCCGCAAGCCGAGCGAGTCCGGCAGTGAGTTCTCCGCCAAGTTCTTGTGTTTGTGATGGACCTTTTAACTTCCCTGGACCGTCCGGGCTCAAGACCAAGTAGTACGCAGCCGAGACCGTGCGAGCACACCTCTATGAAGACCTATTGCGGCATGACGGAATGCAGCAAGCATTCCTACATCTGCCCAAACCTACATTCGTCACTCTTGATACCAAGAGCAGATAGTAGAGCTGGTGCCAGCCCCAAGGTCCCACCGCAGCACGGACGTATTGACTCTCTGTTCTCTGGGATCTTGGACACGCCTCCCATTCTCTTCCACATGGATAAAGGCGCCATCAACGTGGGCCCGCACATGAACCTGCTTTTCACGATCCAGACTTGCTGCTCTGATATTGAACGCCCAGTACCAAATGTGCTCGAAATGGCAAGCTACCTAGTCCACATAAGCAGTATGGTGGTCTACGCTGTGGACTTCGCTTGACCTGGTCGACCTCTGTACAGCTTGATCACAGAACGTGTCTCGCTCAGTAAGCAAGCCTACGACGACAATGCCGCAATCCTTCCTTTAGTGATACTGCCCGACTTTCTTTCATCGACATTCCATGCCCGCTCTGTGTAGTTGTTATCTTTTGCAGGGTGCAGTGTCTGCCTCCGGCGGAAGCGGTGAGTATAGCTCCATGCAGTCTGACAATGCGGTAGCGACGCCCCAGGTAGCTCCGATTTCATAAGACTTCGGCTGTGGACTGTTACATTCCACATTTGTCGGTTGATCTGCGCTTTTTGCATAAAGCAGGCTGTGGTCTGCCTTTTTTGTCGTCTTCATTGCCGAGAATCCTATGCTCTCAGCCTACTCCCACTCCCGTCACGACCACGAGCGTCTGCTTAGGACTATGATGAACTGAGGCGTCAACTACGACCTCGTAGACGGGCTCGCGACCTCCAAGGCCATGAAGGGCATAGATGAGCGCTAACCTGTTCAAGCTCGTCAGCACAGCAAGTACGCCCCCAGCATCGACCATAATGCTCATGACGCGGATGAGGACGCGATGCACTCAACGACTGCTCAGTAGGTACAGGACGTCGGGGATATCAAAGGATCGCCGGGAGCAGCATGTTGGCCATTATGACCAATGCCAAGCACGTTTCGCCATGTTCATTGTGCTGTCTTGACCTCCCCAGCTCGCGCTCTATGCAGTCATCGCAGGTCTGCTCGATTGATCTCGGTCAACTGTCGAACTTTGCGCCGTGGAAACCCCAACTATCATGAGGTATACCAGCCACAAGACTCTTGTTGAGGGTTGTATCCAAGATGTCGGCCCGTGCCACATGGAGAGAGTACCACCCTAGCAATTCTACAGAGTCTACGACGTGTTGCACAAGGATGACCATAACGCCGTGGCGAAGCGCAAATTGAATTTGTGGGCGTATATCCTTCCAGGCAACGGCCGTGCACGTATGACTCTGGAAGTGGTGTTGAGTATGATCTAAGCTCGACAGCCATCACAGCTCAGGGTAAGCTATGCCGCCTACGGTGGGTTGCGTGAGGATGATGTGAGAAGTGGTCTGAACCACCATTATAGCACCGATGTGCAGAAGCGGTCAGCGCTCAATTCAGCCCGGCACACAACCTGTTCTCAACATGCAGTGCGAAGCTTGTTACCACCACCATCATCACCCCACCAACCCCGGGGATCACTACCAGCACCACCTCGGCGGCCCCTAGATCACTACCACCGCCACCTTGGTGGCCCCACCGCCTCAGCGTCGCAGGGCGCCGCCTCCACCACCTCCTCACCTGGTAGCAGCTCTGCCACTATCCTTTCAGTATGCAGAAGCTGTCTCACTATCTTCTCCGCATCTAGAAGGTCTCCCAGCATCTTGTCCGCATCTAAAAAGCTCTGTCACCATCTTCTCAACATCCAGTAGCTCTGTTACCATTCTCTCAGCTTGCAGAAGCTCTCCCACCATCTTCTCAGCATGCAGAAGCTCTCCCAGCTCTTCCTCGACATCCAGCAGCTCTGCCACCATCCTGTCAGCATCGGCACCAATACCAATACCTGCGCGCCGACTCAAGCATCACATGCAGTCAGTGCGAATGCAATAGCGACGTCTTGTTGCTGAAGTTGCGGCCACACCTTTTGCGCGAGCTGCATCGCCACCGCACCAACCCGGACTACGTGCCCATTGTGTCGGCCTTGTCACAATCGAGCAAGCGCCACCGGCCAGGACATCTCCTCTCTCGACCGCCTCCAAAGTCACTTAGCAGGCATGTGTCGACAGCATGGGCGTCAGGGAAGTGACGCGCAGTCTGAGGAGTTGATGAGGGATGATGACGAGGAGCTGGACACGATTGGGTTGAGGATGTGCTGGCACCGGACGGGCGCGTATTTGGTGGGAGGCGTAGAGGAGCTGGAATCTGAGTGGGGCAATACGGTCTTACTGGAAGAAGCGTGGCGGTTGCTGTGAATGATTGGCTGCGTGGCGGAGGAAACTCGAACAACAACTTGAACAACAATGATTTGAGCAGATGTAAACAGGACAGTATCTCGAACTTCATCTACTTCCAATATTATGACTAAAAATTAAGGGACATGATGCGTGGCGGGCCTTTCTCTCGTACTGTTGCTTGCTCTGGCTGACATCCATTTCCTTCTTTCGTCCATTCGTTATGCCCAAGGACCAACGCGCGTGCCCCACCGACATCATCGAGCACACACCATCTTCTCAAGCGCAAGCTGCCGGCCAACGTCGACCCGGTGCTACGCCTCGCCTACAAAATGCCGAGTGCCACGTTGCACTGGCTACCCTATCCGCCTCGCAAGGCAGCATTCTTGGCCAATGCAACGGCGCATCCTCAGCACCGCCACTTGCTCGCGCTGTTGGCGCATCGGACTGAGGTCGACAAGACATTGAACGCTTGCTGCATTGCGAAGTCACACGCGCACAGGCTACGAAGGATGTCGCAGTGCTGAAGTTGCTGCAGCGCGCCGCGGATGATGATGCTTCATTGAAGCGGAAGTGGAGCTACGAACAGGCATTGAATCACGAGCTCGTAGGCGCTTGCCTAGTCTTTCGGGAAGTACCTGCATGTGCTCCGCATCATCAGCAGCATGCGCCGTTGGTCCCTCCTCCGCCCCGACGTGAACAGCGACATGCAGATCGATTGCGGCGCATCGCTTCCGCCTTACGACGCACTTGCACCCGACCCACCACCCTCAGCCATCTCCGCTTCGACAACATCCCGGACTGGTCAGCGGTGCTGGAGATGAACGTCATGGTAGACCTCAACCAGGCAGTCGCGCTGCTGCGGCAACACCGGGATCATTCTGCTCGCCGCACGTGGACCGACTGCTCTTATCCGCTGGCGAGAGTCTGGACTTGTGGCATGCCTTGAAGTTGATCGTCTTCGGGCTCGAACGCCAGCGCAGCATTTTCGTTGGACTCGGGCTGCGCGACTTCCGCCCACGAGATTGCCGACTACTGGACGCAACAACAACACGCCCAGCTTGACCTTCCCCGCGCCTTTGCCGCTGCCCAAGTCTGGCATCTTCTCGATTGGATCGGCAAAGGCTCGAACCTGGGAGAGCATCTTGGGCAGGAAACTCTTCGGGTGGGCCAGACCGTAATGTGCGAGTGGGCGGGTCGAACATTTGTGCCCGAGGTGACATGTGAACGTGGCGGCAAGGTCATAAACATTCCCTGTGCCGCGTGGGAGCGCGTCTGGATGTTCCAGGATGTGCAATAGGAGCTCACAACGGCTGGCGATAGTCTTTCTCCATACTCCGCACAGAACGAACGCACGTCGAGAGGCACAAGACTGGCTGAACCTCATCGCTTAACACTTCCGGGTGGTACCTGCGGCCTCGCGAGACACCGATCAACCCACGCTGGCCACATCTCCCACTACGCATCAGTCGAGACGTAACGCGCTCCTGCAGGGCTCGACTTTGCGCCCTTTCGTCACCCTGCAGGCATGCAAGACCGCGCACCGACCACCGCAGCAGACTGCTATCGCCTGAAACGAACAGGCCCCCGCTCTTGTTTCACCGCGGACGATACGGAGGCCTAGCGAGCACCACGAAGCCAACCGGAAGACGCAATTTGAGTAATGCACGGATTTGTAGGTTACGCATGATTACGTGCGTAGGTCGGCAGCGGATTCCGAAAGCTTAATCTCTAGAATACCCACCTATTAAGATCCTGGTCCATGTTGACAATCAAGATGCAGGGTAGCTTCTCTGGACGCTGCTGACCGAGATCATGAGTGTGCCTGATCTGCTATGCAAGCGCCACACACCAAGCTACGCGGCACCACCGAAACTCAAGCCCGTCATCACCACCGATCCACTAGCGGAGACATGGCATCAGATTACTACAGACACACGGATACCCGGTGGCCTGCGTTTGGCGAGACACGTTTTGCGCAACAGCGACATAAGCACTCTTGGCACGCGGTGACCGGAAGATGGCTTCGCGTGGCTGCCGCGCCTGTCGGAGCATCTGAACGCCAACACATGATGCATGGTACTCTACTCCTGACTTCATTCATTCTCCCGCCACCATTACATCGACAAGCCGCCATCAGCAAGCTGCCGCTCTACCAACGCTATGCTCCCTTACTCTGGCTTTAGTGCTGAACATTTTCATTGTGCCGCCTTCATGGCTGAAAATTAGGCAAGGTGGGAAGGGTGCCACACCCTAACGTAAGTTACACGACATCAATCTGGATTCTGTTATTACTCAGCCGCAAAAGCAGGAAGGCACGAGTGAATAGCAAGGCACGAGTAGAGAGCAAGACCGAAGCAACAACTCCAATCTGCAGCCCTTCCGCTGTCACCCATTGCCTCGATCGAACTAGGAAGGCGCCATGACAAGAGCAGTCCGTAGCGCCTGCACGGCCGAAGTAGACAGATCACAACCTATCAACAATGATCCACTCGGACTATCTTCCGAATGAAAACTCTTCACGTTGGACAGCGTGTTGTCTCGATAGCACGTTGAAGCACATGGCTGAAACGGAGGAGCCTGAGGTGGTGGTGGTGGTGGGATCTCCGTCCAGGATGCATGTCCAAGCGATCATCTCTGGCCGCGAAACGGCCTCCGAACTCCAAGATTTCCTGCCTGGCTCCCATGCTTACGAGCTTCGCCATGGCAAACGACGCAGTGACGTTTACTTGGCCGTTGGAGCGGCGTTGACCCTCGTTTTATAGGCGTGACCGGATCAAACTGTCCAAACCATGGATAAGCACTGACGCACCAACACCGCTAAGATGAAGACGAGGTCACGAACGCCGCCGCCGTGACAAGTGGGTCATCGCGGTCACACCACTCTGATTACCAAAATGGACGTCGCTAGGAGAGTGCACAGAGCTTCTTGGATAAGTATTTTCTACCTTACACTTGAAGGATAGCTGTACGAGGACCAGTAGAAGAAGTTGGTAGGATCTGCCTCAGGAGTCTTCGTAATACTGAGCCCTATTACTGAGAGCGTGGCTGTCTTCAAGAGGATAGTTGGCAAGACGGCCGTAGAGTAAGAACGCGGTTGCACGACTGTTAGCATGGCGCGCCAACTGAGGAAGATGGGATGGATGACATTCTCAACGATCGGTTATGCACTCTCGGTCGCATCGCAAAAGACTTCCGCAGGTAGTCTTAAACCGCGTACCTACTGCCAAGCCTATCCGCCTGAAGATCGCAGCAATGTCGACACAAAGCATAAGGCGCGATAACCTCGACGGTGCACCCAGGTTCGCATGTCTGTGCGGATGAGTGGTGAGCCTGCGACATTGACACGCTGCGTAGAAGGCAATTGAACGGAGAGGCCACGCGCGCGACATGGACGAGCCAGCGGAGCTGCGCGTCTCGAATCGCTTGTGATCAGAAGCAACTCTCAGAGAGGATCCACTCACCGATCATGTGTACGCATCCGTTAGCACGCCATAAGCGCTGCCTGTCCTGGATACTGTTGGCGACGACGATGCTCTGACGACGGATGGAGGTCATGTACAGACGACACCTGTACGCTGCGTGCAGCTCTGGCCCTCGCACTCTCGACACTCATGTACAGATCTTCACGGTCCTGAGCCGCACTTCTTGCACCCACGCAGCACCTCTATTGCTGCAGACTCGACATTGTTCACATCTGCTCACAGAGTGCTGTCTCCGCCATGGTGGCTTGTGGTACTGCTATAAGTGCCGGGATTTCGCTGCAGCCCATGAGTGAGCAGCGAAACTGCTGTGGCGGGGCGCTCTGCTCTTTGACTCTGAAGGTAGATCTGAAGACCGTCGCGCGCCTCCGCTTCGTCGGTTTTACTCCGCTGGTCTACAGGAGTCCACACGCTGTTGATATCTGACAACCTTCCAATCCTCCCCTTTCCCAAGCTGTCCAGGAAGTCGGTTCAGCTCTTGACGGACGACGCCAGCGGCGCCAGTCTTTCGCGAACTTGGTGTCTTCAGTAGGTTCCGGCGCTCGACGGCACCTGGTCTATTGTTTTTGGCAGCAGACGGAATTGGGTTAGCCTTACCGCCAAGCTGATACCGAAGTCGTTGTATGATCGTGTAAGCCGTTGAGGATGACCTGCTGCGAGGCATGGCCTTGATCTTTGAACGGCCATCACCCTCATCGGGTCGGAGCGGTTGCAAGTGTCTTCGACAGCATAGGCGGCTCCATCGACTATCGCTTGATAGACGCTGTTAGCTTCTTGACTGTATCGGCCTCAATGTCGCGCTTTGCAAAGGCAGCCAGGGCACACGCTCGCTTCAACGCGACGCTACCGTCAAGGCTGACCGAGTAGCGACTGTTGACTCATGATTGGTGTAACGCCAGACTTGGGTCTCGTTGATCTTAACGCCGGTCTTGCTGGAAGTGGCAGCAACGCTGCTGTCCTCCTCCACGGTCTTGTACTTTGCTTCAATGGAGGTGTCATCTGCAGGCTTACCAGTCCTAGGCACGTAATGCGTTATTAGTCTTCCCGCGCGGACGGATGCCTGTGGACGACCTCCATTGGAACCTTTCTCAGGGTGTCTGATGTCCTCACTGGCTGGCTAACCAATGATCCGACGGCGCCTGGTGACGGAGCAAGCAGTCCTTCAGATCATGTCGCCGAACAACCTGCTCCATAGAAGCGCTCCACCAAGTGCGCCAAAGTGTGACTCTTGCAGCAGAGAAAGAAGCTACGAGGACACCATGAATGAGATTCGACTGCAGTCCTGGATGCAAAGCTTCAGCTCTTGGCTCCGGCTGCTGGTTACCTTGCTCATCAGCTCGAGCCTTATAGTAGTGGCGCCACGATCGCAACTTGTTGGTGATCGAAGCCTTCGACAAACGCGTATACGGCAGCTCCGTAGAGCAGCATCGTTCACCTCATTGCTCCGTATCCGGCTCGTCATGTTTTCTCGTATGACGATCGTTACGACACGGAGCGCCTCGGTCGACTTCGCCCAGACTGGCCTCATTCCTTGGGCTTACCCACTCGACTATATCCACCATGTACGAACAACTGTTCGCACGCTTGTATCCGCTCAAAGTACCGGACATGCTATTTACAAAGCCTGTTGAATCTAAGGTCTACACGCTCGAGAGGCTGTGGAACTTCTAGACTAAGTGCAAAGGTTTGGCAGCATCAGCATGTCAATAGCTCCTTTTGGCGTTTCACTTCAAAGTCTTTTCTTTGCTTGAAGTGAGACCCATATCGATAGAGCCGCTACAGCAGAGCTACGGCATCTTTTGTGAGTATGCTGAGCTCAAATGATACATGTACCTCGTTCAGTCGTAGGGTTTGGTACTCGGGGTACAAACCTAGGGTACAACCTAGGGTACAAGCTTGGCTACCGTGACTGAGAGCTTGTACCCCGCTTCGCGTCTCTGTCGTATTGTTCCGCCGTCCTGCGTTCTCCTTCTTCTTTCTTCAGCCGCGCCAGCTCAAAGTAAGTTGACTTCTCGTCGTTCCCCTACTTGGGCTCACAGTCGTGGCTGCTTAGATGAATGAATGCTGATTTGAATGATAGTCCAAAATGGCGAACCCCCTTCCGGTCCGCGTCATTGTCACTGGCAACCTCTTCCCTCCCCACAATGATCGCTATACCTTTTCTAAGACGGATACTGTGCTGCAGGTGAAGCAGCGCATCAGCGGTATGTTCGCCGCAAGCATGCGTCTCACGATCTTATACTGATAGAGCCGTAGAAATGGAGCGCGTCCCACCGGAGCGCATGGAGCTGCACAAGATGACCGGACAGCCCCCGTTCGGTTTGATGATGGCAGGTATGCGCTCTATACTTCCAAAATGTCTTCTCTGTGGAAGGTATGGGCACTTACGCCAAGGTATTAGACCACCGCACCCTCGCCAGCTACGGAGTGCGGCCGGGCAATGTTCTGCAGGTGTTTTTTTATGTTCACGAAGACGGCGACGAGATTTTTGTGCGCGCCAAGCGCCGCAATGCGCACCCGCGCATTAATGCAGATGATTTTTGACGATGTCCCACTTTCATTTCTTATGCTGCTTTAGCTTCCACTCACTGCCTTTATACTCTCCTGTCTCACCCACCCTTGGAAAGCCTTTTCACCTCACTACTTACCTGCGCGCTGACCTTGCCGAGTCGCCTCATCACCTGCATTCCCTCAATATTCCTCGGCTCCCTTCAAGGCCGCCACGCCTCTCGAAGTCCCCAACCCCCCTTTGCACCCTCGTCCCCATCCCTCTTCAAGCCCGTCGCCACGAAGTCACTGTAGAGCCACCAGAGTCATTCGGACGTGTCGTCTGTCTGTCGTGCTGATAAGAAGTCCGACGGTAGTGCCAGGGTCAAGTGTCCGAGCCTCCACCGGTGCGGAGCGGCTTTGGCACGCTCGCCATTCTTGTTTGGTAGAATGAGCTTCTTAACAAGCATCGTTCGGAGATCGTTGAGGTGGCAGTAGACAGTCATAAGCCGCTTCAGTACAGTATGTAATGTCGAAGTTCAGTAGTAACTGGTTCGCCCTTCTGTAATTCCAGTAGGCAGTCCACGCACATAGCACATACAGTTTTGATTCCACTCCGGTCCGCCTGCTCGTCGCAATTACGGTAGGCTAGACCTACTTGCCAAGTTTGTGGCCGGCTTCAACACTGCCGCTGTTACTGGCCTTGGGCTCTGTCGGAAGCATTTGCGTTGTTCGTCTTACGATAAGTGATGTAACGACTCCAATGCGAAGCCTGCTCACGGATAGAGCGCTCCACGTCCTTATGCTGTCAACTTTGGTGGCCGTCTTTTATGGTAAATGCACCATATTCGTCATCTCTGTCTCTTCGAACAGATTCGTCGAGCTTTGAATTAGGGAGTCCCAATAACTTGAGATTGTTCGGATGCTATTTTCGGCAGAGATTGCACGCTTCTGACTCTCTGATGCCGACGGCTGAATTGATCGCGAGTAAGGAGCAGCATAGCCGTATGTTTCCACCTGAGTGCGCTGCTTCTCGAACAGCCTCAGCGCATGGACGTTCGAGCAATGGCCGGAGCAGATCAATCGCTGACGCGAGTGTTCTCGGCCACGTGCAAGTCGAGCGTAAAGCGACAAGGTTGCTCAGCTGCATCTTACGTGGAAGTGGTCTCGATAACCACTGACAAGGAGATGTCTGCCTACAGGAGTTCGAGGCAAATAATAGCACTCGTCTAGCACTCGATGACCACTGAGGCGATGGGAAGTAATCGAGCTTAGTCAAAAGGGGTGGCAATGATGGCCTTTTTACTTCTCCTGCGTCGGCTCTATCGTGCGTTCAATGTCGCCCGTGACGGTACGCTGCGACACATACATTTGGTCGTATGTACAGGAGGCACCAGGTTTGCGAGTAACTGGCGGAGGATGCCATAGGCGAATCGCATTCGTGGATCCAGGGCGGAGATGCTTTCTTCGCCGTTATACCCCGACCGTCGACAAACCTTCACCGACTACACTTCTCTGAAGAAGTGTAGGCAAGGCGCTTCATCGATAGCCTTCTTCATCAGGCTAAGAACCAGGCCCGTCGTCACGTCTGCTAGCGTGACAGGTAGCAGCCCGATAGCGAGCCTTGTCCCGGAGCTTACTACCTCATCCACCATGATACTATCAGAACCAGATCATTTATCTGCATGTTTCGAGACTCCACTGAAGCCGGATATCCACCTGACCGCACGCGACTGGGCCGACTCTCCAAACCGCTCAGCCCCTCCTGCGGAATCCATCTCAGAAGGTCGCCTCTCCCGCGCGTGAGCCACAGGCCCACAGCTACAATTTACATCAGCACCCCTTGCTACGATGCCTCTGGATGAGGTGGCGTCAAGGCCAGCAGACTTCCTGTGGCAGGCAAGGTTCCACTCTTATTGACAAAGTGGTACGCTCAAGTTTTATCCCACCTCCTTCCGCACACCCGCGTATGCAACGTTGACTACTGCAGCCTAAGTACATGTTGCAGCTGTCGCCAGGTCTTTCGCCGCGGCGGAAATGTTGGCGAGGAAGTCCGAAATATCTTGAGCGCGTGAGCGAAGTTGGTCCCGGGCTTGTGCAACATGGCCGCAAGCGCTTTGTAGGGCTACATTGTGATGGCGGCAGCACTTTTGTTTCTCCTCCAGTATCGACTCACGCGTACGGATCAAGCGCTCCCTTCGGGCAATTTCGGATGCTTCGTTGACGGAGTCCGGCGCTTGTCGTAGTAGAGCGACTGTGTTTCGCAGGTAAACTAGATCCTTGGACATTCTGTCGAGTTCAAGGGCATAGAGCGACTCTGACCTGGTGATAGTCGCTTCTAGGACGTCACAGGCGAGCGCGCAGTTCTCTGCCATGCTCTTTGTTGATCGGTACGCTTCTATATAAGTCCTGGTTGTACGCCTCAAATGCGAGAGTACGTCTTCAATGCTTCCGGATGGTAGATTCACCACCGATAGATCGGTGGCCAGGTGCCGATGTGGGTCTTCGAGCATAATTGACAAAGACGAACTGTCGAACCCTTCACCAGCTAGCGACAGAGCGAACGTGAACCGCCAAACATCTGGGTCGATGGTTCCTGGGAGACATGAGAAACGATTGAGAAGCGTGCACACTCCGTAAAGAAGTATGTAGATCCCACAGTCATACGCGGTCGATTGCCAAGGAGGAGCGCGCTGCGGTGCAATATTGTCGCGCGTGAACCCACTGATAATAGAGCCCTCTTCGGCATGGCATAGCTGAACCGATGCTATCGCCCGCCAAGTAGCATCGGCGTAATAGGTGGTTCCCAATGGGTCATAGATCGTTACTTGTCGCGTACTCATCGCGATGACACCCAAGGTCCAATTTGAGGCAGGATGGTGTACTGGTACGAGCACGTGTTCACATGCGGCGTGAAGCCTCACAGGCGTGCGAGACTCATGCATGGAACCGAAGGCAGGGTCCAATGCCAAAGAAGAACCGCCATTTGATGCAGTGAAGATTCGGAAGAGCATTTCGATGGCTGTAGCTGACACACACTGTTTGGGCTGCAGACTAGCAAGTGCACTCATCCGGTTCGCGTGGCCAGATATCGGAGTGTTGTAAAGCTTAGCCTCATCAAGCGAGGAGACGTCTGAACCTTGCCCAATACTCAAGGACTCAGCCCCTTCGCGTAGTGCAGATATTTGTGATGATGGAGTTTGCGGTTGAGCGTCTCCCACTTTCGTCTTACAAAACTTCTTCGGCAGTGCTTGTGGTAGTGGCATTGACGTCGCTCGCTTCAACCTGCGAGACGCTGGAAGCGAGTTCGATTTTGACACAACGTCCGCACCGCACTCCGGGAGGGTGGGAGCAAGTACGATGATGTCACCCTCATTGTCGACCTCCACGCTCGTCGATCTTGATGGCGAGGGTAAAGAATTAGCCGTCTGGTCGAGCAGATGAGCATGAGCGCTCTGGCCGCCGCGTTCCGCAAGCCCGTTGACGTCGGAAGGCACCCAGTCACGAAATCGAGACACTCCTGCGCCAGCCGTCTCTCCAGCCTGTCGGGAGTAGCGCGCAGCAAGCAGAGCAGACCATGCGAGGGAGAAGTCCGGTTGAATTTTGGCGCATTTGACAAGGTCCTTGAGAAAGCGCGCCGACACTGATGCGAAAAGCATGTAGACTTCTCCTGCTGACAACCCCCATGCGCTTGATCGAAGACCGCGAATTCGCTTCCGGAAGTCCTCACTATCATTGCCGAAACGGATGTGCTTGTCAAGATATGAGCGTGTCTGCTGAGAGAGGGAGCGCCATCGTATTGGCAAATCCTCGTTGGCAGTCTCGCTACGCAATCTGTCGAGCAGGTCGATCACGTCTTCTTTCGGCTTATTGCGCGCAGAGATGGCTGCTTCGAGGTCTTGGCTCGTCTTGTCAGACATCTATGGACTACCTTTTCGACACCACGCAAAAATCCGACATGTTGACGCTGTCGCCTCCCGCTTGTGTGCCCTTGGGCTCATAAGAAGAAACGAGGTCCGGGGGTCCAGCCGTCCAAATGTGGGGTTCTGCAATGCCTAAGGCATCAGCACTTTTGGCCGTGTAACTGGTTCCCGCACACGCCACGGCCAAATACATTTAACACGAGACTGTAGATTTTTTGCACATTATGCTTCATGCGCCACCATAGCAAGAGAATAGGAGGCGCACACAGTGCCGCGAGGTGGTATGGAATGGCACATCGATTTTGCGTTGATCGGAAGACCAAATCCCAGGGCAAGCCACGGAACCGGCCTTTCATGGACCTGCAGGTGAAGCTTTTTGAGAATAACGCGAGGCTGGCGCTTCGGATGCCATGAGTCTGGATCTTGATCCGGCACATACGGTACATCCCAAGGCCTGACTGATGCCGGTAGCGACGTCCGCGAGTTCGAGAAATCGCCCCGGCTATTCCGTGAGCTCGAGAAAGCACATCGACCATTCTGCGAGTTATGGCGCTTATCACGCTTATAATATGATCTGGTGGAAAGCAATGTGGTGCAAATGGAGGCACAAGTCGGCGCGCTGGAAAAATACAGTCTCGTGTCGTGGTAGTGCAGCGTACACTCACTTCGCGTGCTTCATCTACGCTTTGCACTCACAGCAGGACGCTGCTCCACCTGTAGCGTTGGCGCCGACAATAACAGTCGCATTGCTTCACCACCGCACTCGCCGCTCGCTCCACGCGTACCTCGTCGTTTCTCATACCACCTCTTAAGAAAGACTTGGTAGCGTATCGTCCGCTTTGGGTGCGGTGTCGGTTTTGCCAATATCGGCAGCTGATATCACACCGCCCTTCAGTCGCCATTGTCGTCAATTCTGGAACATCTTGGCGAGTACGAGGCCCTCTGCAGTGTCTTCCATGAAAGCTTCTGCGAGCCGAGAGGTGGAGTGGATATACCCGGCTAGCTGAAGTAGAACGCTTCGTCCGAGTCCTACAGGGTTGAACATCCATGTTGGAGGTATATGGGGCTCGTACATGAGTGTGTGGTATGGCCGATTCGAAAACGGTCCGCTGAAGAGAGCAAAGCTTGTTATAAAGCCATGGGAAAGGGCAAGTGCTCGTTATGTGGACGAGAGGGTGTAGTATCCTCGGCGCGTCTATCTATGACTCAACGCTGGCTTCGCTATTTCTGAATCCATATGTGTGTAGATGATCTTGTGCAGCAGGCGTTGTATGTCGTGCAAGTTGCTTTGCAAAAAGCTTGACCGTGACGGATGAGAGCTTGATGATCTGGAAGGAGGTAAGCGACCTATCACAGCACACAGCACTAATCTCCCATTGACGGTTCCGAATGCTCGAACGAGCTAAAAGACCAGCTCCAGCCACCTCTCAGACATATCCCGCCCCTTTCTCGGTCCGGGAGTCCATGCGCAAGATCCGCGAGGTTCTTACGTCTGCCGTGCGCAGTAGGCAGATGTGACTGTCGGTGATTCTCCGTGTCGTGAAGGGGTGCTTGGTCGTCTCCTGAGAGGGAAAGAAAGGTTCCACCCGCTTAATCTAATCAATCTGCTGCAAGCGAGAGTCATCGCTTCCTACTATTTGTCTCCTAGTAGACAACTCTGCAAGCAGCACATGCGAATATAAAGGCAGCTCAAGCTGAACACGCAAGCGCGGCAGATTCAATCTTCGTTCGCCGTTGGTGCGACGCAGAGGGAGAATCGAAGCGCTTGACACGAAGGTTGCCCGATGCTAGCCAGGCGAGGACGAAAATCCTCCGTCCTTCAAGCGGCAGCACTGCATGCTTAGAGTAAAGAAGCATGATCCGTAAGCCTAGAAGCTTTCGCCGCCCACTTGCCTTGCGACCCGCTTCTGCGTCTCGCACTCACCGGTTGCAGCAAAAGAGCCTTGAATAAAGCTAGTAACGTAATGATGCCGTTAGTGACGGGCAGGCGTGGAGGAGCTGACGGTGCTGTCGGTCCGGTTCTGCCAGAACATTTGACGCTAAGATAGCCAGACAGCGAAGTCGATGATAGCAAGCCTGCCAACGTACTCAGCATCAGATACTTCATTGTGTTCATCTCGACTGAAACCGACAGCGCTTTAGCAAGGCGAGTGCGCATACAGCTTGGTGTCGCCGCGGCGCTCTGTCGTCATCTTGGCCGTGCCCGTTTGAGTAATCCCAACAGAGTCGGGGTCATTTGGCGGTGTCGAGTGTGGAGGCTCCGAGGGAGTCTGAGATCTCAAGAGCAGCGGGAAAGCGAGTGAATATGAAGATTGCCTCTTCCAGCAGAAGGGGTGATGCCATGGTGTGGAACTTTCCGGAATGCTAGCTGGAGGCAGGGAGCGGCAATGATGGAACAGCCAAGCTATGACTCCATCACTCTACGGGTAGGCACCACCGTGAGGGCTATCGTGGATCCCATCAAAGCCGGTTACACGAATGTAAAGGCGCCATTCGCGCCACCACCGTTGGCATGGAATAGCCGTGCCGCAGTTGTACGCAGAGACACTGCAAGAGCGGGAGGACTCCTCTTGCGTACCGAGTACCTTAGCGTACCCCATCGAGCCCTTGGCACGCCGCTCTAGCAGGCCACGCCGGCTAGAGAATGAACCATTTGTAAAATGCAGTATCTGGTAAGATGCAATAGTAAGGCACAAGAGCGGCTTCAACGCTATCAAGCAGATAGATCCGAATGCGACGATAAGTCGTCTGATGGCCGGAATATCCAACGTAACCAGGGGGGGGGAGAGTAACTGTACGTAGCACGTGGAGACGGAGGGAGGGAAGAGGGAAGAGGGGAAGGCTGAGTATATCGTAGTGTAGACGTCCCTGGCATAGGTAAGACCTTGATATTGTTAGAAGCAGTGATCGCAACAGTCAGTCAACGTGATGGCTGAGAGGGCCGACAGACTGTCTGGTCAAGTCGATCATGGCTGCGTAATGATGATGTTCCTTCTTTTCAATCGGTTGACTGGTTGAGTGAGTGAGTGATAGGGCCGCCACCGGACAAGTTAGTTCCACAGGCCCTCATCGAGGTCGACTGAGCGGCTTCGGCATTGACGGAGTCGACCACATGAGATGCGACCGTACTCGGCATCATCGCACTTGCAGACAAGACCCTCTCACGTGTTTGCAGTATGGAGCAACGAAGATGCTGATTTTGAGCAGCCTGAGCGGCAAACGTGGTAGGGTTTCGCTCGACGCGATACCACGGGCAGTGCTAAGTGGAGTAAGTTCGATAGCCGTTGTTGGAGGGCTCACATGCCAATCAGCTTAGCATCCTCGAAGAGGAAACGTTGATCCTGCGAGCTCGATGCGATGGTCGTGACACGACCGCCAAAATGTGCCCGCACCCTGGGCACACGCGCAATAATGTGCCTGAAAATTGAGCGCCTTTTGGCGAATGTGTCTTTAGGCAAGGCACGTGCGACTCAGACAAAACAAGGAACGACGCGTTGGATTGGGTTGCAGAGGTCACATACATGGTTTGCGGTAAGGCGGAAGATGTACCGGCTCGCAGTGACCGTAGCGTACATCACCATTATGGTCAATGCCCGATTGAGGCGGTCGAGACGTAGCAGCGACGACATACACGTCAACGGCTCAATATTGGATTGACGGGATTGAGGTGTAGCGGCGGTTCACGGTGCGTCAATCGCTGAAATGGACGCACATTTGCTGCATGTCTTCTTCACAATGAGATGCGCTCTGGCACATTAACGGCAAAGGTTGCGCGGTGTGGCGATCCCACAGTTTGGCGGACTAGAAGGCCGACAAACCGATCATCCTTGACTTCCTTACCGGCTACTCGATTCACCATGTCTGCGTTCTCTCTTCTATGCTCTTCAATACCTTCCATTACTACCAAACCACTTTCCTACACACTTTACCGGCTGTGAAGAAGCAGAAGCTACTCGTTTAGGGCGGAGGCAATGCCAACATTACTCAGGCATGCATCACATCGTTCTTGCCCACCACCTTTCTCCAGCAGACGTTGGCGATTGAAGAGGAAGCGGTAGCGGAGGAAGCGACTACCGTAGCAGCGATAAGTCAGGCAGCAACGGCCAACATGGACGTGAGCTCCACGAGCAATGACAACTGGCTATGGTCTTCCTCACGGCCTCCCATCTCAAAAATCTTACTCTCTTCCTCATCACGTCCCACTTTACCTAATACCGACTTCGCCGATTCCTTTGGAGCCCAATGCACCGCTCCCAGCTCAATCAATGCTAGGCGGCGTATTTGCACCGACGCCTGTAAGCCAAGCATCAGCCTGGGTTGGCCGGCGGCATTCGTACGCGGGCAGCTGGGAAGCAGGAAGAGAGTGCTACTACAGTTCTCGAGCGAGTTCTCAAGCAAGAGATGGCGAAGCTGCAAAGGCGCACTTCGCAGCTGGAAAGTGTGGTGCAAGGGGTGCGGAGGCGGACAGCGGTCGGGAGAAGAGGAGTGGGAAGTCAGTGCGGTGCTCGACTCACGTGTGGAGGGAGGGTTAGCGCTAGATCAAGTGCTGTTCGTGGACCGGAAGACGTCGGAGGAGCCGGCGCAGCATCTGCTTCCCCGCTTTCAGGAACTGGTGGTGAGCATCCATCACTGCGCTCTGAGCAAGGCGCGCATTGTAGGCGACGTTGGCAGGGTGATGGAGAGGATGTGCGCGGTGGCTATGGCGGGTAGCTGTGGCGGGAGTGAGGGTCGGAGAGGGAGCATAGGGGTGGATGCGGGTAGGATGGTCACTGCCATGAGGTTCGGTTAAAGTGATCTAGGTGTCGATGATGGTGAGTGGGAGGGCGGAGAATGGAGGAACGCATGCATGTAAACGGCGTAGGGCATGTAGATCCGGATCGGTGTTGTCGATGACTGATTGCGCTGGCATGTGCAAGGAAGTGCTCCTTGTCGCCTCAATGCTCACACCCACTGATGCAGATGATCACCTTGGGTGAGGCACGCAGTTGGTTGGCAGGAGCTCGGGAGCTCCCGCTTTTGGGCGATCACGGCCTACCTTCACTCCGTATGACTCCTTATTCAAACTACGTCCACAAAACAAACCTGTTCAGCCCGAACCAGCATCTACGTGATCGTAGCGTGTCTGAGACGGCCCTCGTGAGTATGTTCGAGACGAGGACGAAGAGTAGGGTGACCGCCTACAAGTGGGCTCTTGTTGCCGCAAACCGTTGGCTGAGATCGAGAGTTTGGCTCGCCTGAACCGCCGTGATCTAATGATTCCGCTGCAATCGAAGCCTATCACAGCTTCGGCCTCGCTCCGACAAGCAATTCCAGCGCGTGGAAGACGAATAGATGTGCCAAAGGGTGCGATGAATAGCCACGACCACGAGCCCGTTAACAGCTGTGCATATCACGAAGATGCAGCCCGTTGCGGAAAGTAGCCGTCAGTTGCCTTCGCTTTCGAGTACTTGCAGCAGACGCTCGTTGTTCCTTAACTTCCTAGTAGGCTCACAGCACGCCACTAGCGTGTTGAGGACGGCCTCCGCGTGCTTGTGGTGATAGCTCGCGCGAACTGCACGTCTTCATGTAGCCTGCGAACGAGACATCGCACGACTACGCAGAGAAGAATCTCAGCTGCAATGCAAGCGGCCGCAGCAATGTAGCGGCGTAGGTTGTGCCGAGGCTGTGTGGATGTCAATGTGCTCTAGGGATGTGTAGCTGGATTCAAGCCTCGAGGGGCTTCTGGAGACGTCAGGCTGTATGCTTGGCGGCCGGCCGTCCATCGGAAGGCTCGGTCCTCGTAAAGCGATAGCATGAACGCAGTCTGGAGGTACACCGAGTGAGCACTCGCTGGGCCAGCCTGACGAAGTGTTTAGCACGCTGAATAGGTCAATCTTCGCGCAATGGTGCAACAGTATTCGTTAATCGTTGACAGAGACCGGTCACTTCATGAGATGTTCGAGGCGAGAAGCTTCTACCGCGATGGCATGATCCACCCTCGAGAAGCCCAAACCGCCAAGTGCGCAAGCACTTCAACTCGAATAGGTACAGCCGGAGAAACCTTCTCCTTGGATAGGGTGTCGCTGGACACGGCGGTATTGCCCTTCCACTCATCCACAACAACAAGACGGCAAACACGAAGCTGATTTGGAGCTCCTGCTACCTCCGACTGCTTCTCCGACTGCTTCTGCTTCTGTTTCTGCTTCTGTTTCTGCTTCTGTTTCTGCTTCTGTTTCTGCTCCTGCTTCACCGCAACGTCCGCCACTCCATCCACGTTCGTGCACCAGCCTACCTATTGCGGCGCGCTGGACTTGCAGCATCACTGCAAGCTTTCCAAACCGATAAGTATCTCTCCATTCCCAAGAACCCAAGATCGTCGGAGTGAGAGTGCACAAGCCGCTATACAAGATCATTCAGACGTCCGACAAGCTCGTTGTGGTGCGAACAGAAGGCGGAAGTCTAATCTGCATCGATACTCTAGCCGAGAACGGGAGCTTTGTCCCATGCAATGGGAAGTATAAGAAGTGCCGGCCACTGCGTTCGAGATACCAATGGCAACAAGCTTGTCCGTTCGTGCCAACATCAGCTTGAAACCTGCTGTGCAGATCTTGCTAGCAGTATCTAGATCACACGCAGACGCTGTTGGTGCCCACAACAAATCCTGGATGGCTTTTGGAAAGACCACGTGAGACAAGCAGGACTCAACCGTTGCTTCTCCTCAGCGTGGTCACGAGAAGATGTTGCTGACCCATTGTGGCTCGGCCTTCAACCTGCGGCCCTATCGTTGCACACAGTGTCGAAGTCGTTCGACCTGGCTCTGAAGGTAGGTCTCTGCTTGCCTGTAAGCCATGGGGTGGCCAAGCGCAAGTAAGAGACCCTTGTTGCTGATAGGTCCATGTTGATGATATTGTAGTGTGTAGTATCATGATTAACAGGTGCGAGAACTCGGCACCCGGCGTAGTTTGACCGCCTTTGAGACACACCGCTTCAAATCAAATGCGAACATGTCGGAAGTGCACGCTGGGCTTACCCTGGGCATCATCTGCGATGTGCCTGGAGTCGCAAATCAAAAGCCTTGTATTGACCTTACAGGTCTCTCGACACCCGCTCGGCCGCTGACGACACACGAGTACCAAGAACCAACATGAAGCGCAGTCTGCGGCAGCAGTGGCAGAAGCCAGACCACATCTGTTAGAGAGCGGCTGCTGTGAGGGACCGTTGACTGGACATACCCTCCTCCACGTCAGGCTAGAGAAGTGCAATGGCTTGCACTTTCCTCCGGTGATATTTACATCCTGGATCTCGGACTTGGTTTACTGCGCTTGACTTCTGTGAAGAATGACTCGTAGTTGGAACACCGAGGCCATTTAACCAATCATTACCAACCCCAATTGTTACAACCCAGCTACTGGAGTTCACTCATAGGGACCGGCGGCAGCAAGCAGTTCGACAGTAGTACATTTCGCGGGTTGTGCCTGAAATTCGAGCACATACGCCAAAGTGTGCCCGGTTCACCGGCACAGCTACAAAAATATGCCTCGACTGCAGGCACATTATGGTAGTTAGGCGCCGGCAGAGGGCAAAGTGAACGAGCTACAAGCCTATAGCGGCATTAGGGACGATGCGGTGAGGAGGCCGTCTATCCGAGTGTGTAGATAGTGATTAGACGAGCATCAAGCATGTATGCTGATCGTAGAACATCTTGCATATTAGAAAGGTTCAGTGCAGCGTATCTCCATTTATCGAGGGGTGTGCGAGTCATGGGTCGAACAGGACAGGAAGTGAGTCACGGCATCGTGGGTAGTTGTAAGCTTTTCGGTGTTCTCGAGCTCCAGCGTCGGTTGGCGCGTAGGTGACGTGCAAGGCCACGGAGCCACGAAGCTTGCGAGAGTTATAAAACGCGGGTTACTCGGCGTGATTGCGACGTTGTGTCTACTCGTCGATGTTCCATTTCAGACGCGAGGCCTTGAAAGCTCTGATGACGTCGGTCTCTATCTCATCACAGTCGACGCCATGGCAATGTTCATGCATATCAAGTCCGGGAGGGCAGGTTATGGCAGGTTCGGGGACTCTTGCTCGCAAAGAGTCTTTGATCCTCTTCACTTCCGGCATACCAACGTCATCAGAAGCGATGACAAGAGATCCGACTGCGAAAGATGAGGAACTGTTGATTACCGTCCCACGAAGGGTCTCGACAGCTACGCACCGCAGATGGCAAAGACCCCTGCAATGCGAGTGCGGTCAATCAGGGTACTAAGTGAAGCAGAAGTAGTAAGCAAAGAGGACTAGAAAATCATGTGCCACTTGCTGTGGTTGGATGGTCCCAGACGACAGGTAGCAGTAGCAGTCTTGCCGGTGACGTGACCCTAGATCACGGTTAGCCGCACAACGGATCCTTCATACAAGCCTTTCCAGTTTCGCTCGGGATGAACTAAGGAGTCGGATGTCACGCGGATCGCCACTCTTGCGGTAGACCGCGCGAAAGAGCATTACGAGGTTTTGAAAGCACATTCGGCCAGAGCTCTGTGCTTCTTCGCGACTCCTCCGCTGGGTGCCCGTTGTCCTGACTCGCATGCGCTCGCAAGATCTGGCACAGCCATGGCTGTCGCTGCCGAATGCGGGAGTACGAAGAGACATTTCACGCCTGTCTTCGATAGAAAGTAGGTCGTCGAAATATACAAGCTTCGAGAGAGGGTGGCTCGGTCACTCGGTTGGCATCTTGGGCAGCGAAGTCTTGCAGGCGCTCATCTGTTGCATCGATAATGCTACATACGAGCCTGTTGGGTCTTCGAAGTGCGTCTTCGGTATCCTCCGCCTCTCCAAAGCGGGCCTCTGGCGTGCAAGTTGAATCAATAGCCTTGCCTCTGTGGCGCTGCAACTGAACTGGTTGCTGCTGGAGACAATGACGACGTGGGCTTGTACAGACTGGGTATCAGACTGCGTATGACTGGGCGGCCTAACAAGACATCTGATGAAGGTCAAGGTTCGTCTGTGACGGAAATAGCAATCCTCCAGATGGTGAGGGCAAAGTCTACCAGCTCTCGTGGTGGCTCGCGATCCTCCTGCGACAGACTTTACCACAGCCCGGAGATCTGCACTAGCTCTGTGCTGCCAGCTGGACCGGCGTACCATCGGCGACGACATATCTGAGCTCAACAACCATGCACAGACTGCTGCTTCAGCCTGCGATTGCCGGGTGCTAATCGAGATGTGGAAGGTTGAATCCCAGCGAGTCATATCTCTAGTGAAGCATGCACTTGCCCGGCTTAACAGCAGGCGGTTAGAGTGGATTCATTAGAGAATGGACTAACGGACGGAAAGATACTTCTTGTTAGAGGAACAGCTGTATCGATGGAGGCAGCGTGCGGGTCTGGAAGAGCGTGGAGGTTGGAAGTTTTGTCAGGCACGCAATGCTTCCACACGAAGCTCTCGCGGTCTTCTGGCGTGTGTGCCTTTTCGGCGGGCACATGTATCGCTTCTGCTGGCTGCTTTTGGTCAGCGTAGGCAGCCGCGCAGGCCGTGTATCGATGTCGTCTTCTGTTATTCTGCCGTTTGCGGTCGCCTGGCTGCTGTTCAGCGCCTTTGCTTGTGCGCTTCACTCGCAAGTTGCCCCTACGCAGTACGCGCTCTTGCGACGCGTTGTTTCCATCAGGGCAAGCCCCGCAAACGTGACGGCACAGCTAGACTGTTTGGTTCATCTGTTGGTAAGCAGTAACAAAAATGATTTATGTCGCGTGCTCTCAGTGGTCGGCGCTGCAGAAGTGGCGCTCGCAACCGGAAATCTATGCATTTCGATAGGTTCTCAGCTTTTATTCCGCAAATTCCGGAATGTAAACTTTAGCTAGCGCGGCAGTTATTGGAGCTAATCATTGCTTCGCAATGCTTCGCTTGAGTATGCCGTCTCCACGCTGGCTGTGCCACGTGATGGCCCGCTTGCTGCCGCCTCCGCACGGCTGTCGCTTGAGTCATGCACGTGGAGACTTCGGAGCAGAATGCTGTGAGTAGTGTAAGGCTTCGTCCGCTCTCTCTCATGGACACGTCCACTTCAAACCTTCAATAGTATGATCACCCCATGTAAATACTTTCAAGGCGAGCTTACCACACAAGCGGTTCGTCATCACGGCAATAGTTTATTAGAATCCTGGAATGTCATCGCGCGGTAGCGAGATGCTTGGAGATCGGTCAACCATTTGCCATGATTACACTTTTACAGTGTTTCGCAGCTTTACGGTTCGGCCTAGGAACATGCGTAGTCGATGTGGTCGTAGCGCAACCAGATGTCGGTCTCACTAATGAGGAACCGTCCGCTGTATGCCGGTGACAACGGCGAAGACTGGGAATCGACGACTATACGGAATCATTTACACCGGTGATATTCCTGATACGAAGGTTTGCCCGTCCGGGAAGTGGATGGGGAACGAAAGCGAGGCAAGAAGAAATGCTGTCCGAGCATGGTACGTACTGATATGTTACCGGAATGCGAGTCGGATACTATGTACCTCGACACTGTTGTAGCCGTTGCTGTCTTATCCCGGTGGCCCTTACTTGCCACATCCCGCTCGCTTTTCGAATTGCTAGACCAAAAGTCGCGAACCCGCAGACTGTACATTAAGCCAGTGAGTCAAGCGTAATGCGGCAACTATAGTAGCATCGAACACGGCCTTGCCGCTCCTCTGTGTTCCTTTCCCAATCGAGACTGCCAAAAAGCCAACGTGCCCGAGGTCGATCCTCTCTCCAGCTGGTAGGCCTCCCGCTCGTAGCTCGATGACCGAAGGCAATCCATCTCCCGCCGATGCATGGTGAACAGGAGCCGTAGCTGGGGAATCGTCAGCATGGCGCCCTTGACCCTCTACAGACGACACAGGTAGGCGGAGCAGGAGGCAGAAGGAACATGGTGTGCAGCTCGGCGGGCATGCGCGAGGTTGTAGTAGAGATAGGCTGAGAGTGCTCATTCGCCTCTGGTTCGATTGAGGGACGCGATAACGGTGCCTGCGGAAAGCCGGCTGGGACGGCGGACTTGATGGCTTGGGAATTCTCGCAGACCCCAGGTGCATATCATACAGGTCCTGTTGCGATCATTTCTGTCGCGGGCGCCTGAAGCCGTGGGTGATTGGGATACTTTCCTTTTTGCGCTTGGACCTGAGACACCAATCTCGATTTCTGCAAAGGTGCGGATTGCCGCATCTTCTTCGATCTCTGCTTGGACATTCTCAATGCTGGATGTGCAGTCGTCCTGCTGCCTCTGCCGGAAGTAGGCATGCCAAACCTAGAACTTGTGCGAGATCATGTGGAAAGAAGCAATGAAGTTCCGGTAAGGTGGAGACAGGTGCGAGAGATGCTAGAAGTTACATGTTGCTAAGAAGCGAAGGCTCCCCAAGCGACATGGAACAAGGTTTGTTAAGGTCTAAGGAACGTGTAACGGGTCTCCCTGCACGGGAACATTGGTGACGCCGCGCAACCACATGGCTAGGTGTTAGCGCGTACTATATTACACAGGCTGTGGGGTGGGAGGCTGCAGTCAGTAGGAATGTGAAAGGGTTTGGGATGATCATTATCATTATCATTGTTAAGTCAAAGTGGCTGTCGTGTGGAGGGATCATTCGCTGCCGACAGGTGGCTTCGATCCGCAGTCGCGTAGCTCCCGCAGTCTCGCTGTAGGCTTTGCAGATCTCCTCGTGTGAGGAATTTATGTAGATCACGCCATGCCTCCCCGTCAGGTCTCCCAATCTCCGCGCTGGCTTCGCAAACAAAGAGGCACAGGAGAGACTTCGAATCGACTCCAATCTGCCAATAATATTACTCGTGCATTCCATCTCACGAGCAGCAGCAGCGCAAAGGCAGTGTCGCAGCCACAAAACGCTGGAGGACCGCCACTGAGGTGCAAGTAACCGCAGCAACAGCAGGATCTGCCACTTTCTAGCTTCTAGCTCTCGTTAACCCGGTGTACTACGTCGATATCGATGGCGTCACCTTGGCTGCAGTCGCATGCTTATCCGTCAATTCTTGGTGCAGCGGTAATACGAATGAAACTAGCAATATTGGCGCTCATTCTGCCGGTGGCGGTCTTGTCCATCTTGCTGGAGACTGCTCAGAAGATCGTAGGCATTCTGTAAGCATATACGACATGCGCGCTGAAACGGTCCACAACGATAGCCTGATACCGTGCCGCTGCAAGCTGCGGCAACACCCTGATTCGGAATGTTGTGGTGCTGGCAGCGCTGTACGTCATTGAGGACTCTGCGTTCCGCCCGCAACTACTTGGAATAACATACTGCAGCCACCTCATAAGACCGCCAGCGACGGCAGTGTATCTGGGCATCTTGCTCTCTCGCCAGGTCTGATGTTATCCAAGCCGTTCAAACTCATATATCTCCGACATATCTAATGCATTTCCTTCCCCGGTCTTCGAACATTCGCCACCATTTGCTTTCATCTTTTGCTTGATCATTGCTTGGTAAGCTAGCTGATTGCCTTGGAGGCGGTCCGCATGGAGGACGCCAGCTCTGCGCACTGATTTACGAGTTCAGGAAACGATATCAGTCCTCCAGTACGATTGCCGATCGATCCGCCGAAGGCCGCTGATTTAGTTCACCAGTCGCCATCGCATCTACGTCGGAAATGTGACAGCCGTTGCACTGCATTTACCGCGCTACCCCCTTCTCTTTGATCCAGTAAGCACGCTGGCGCGAAGTTTGCTCGCTCTTGTTATTCGCACGCTCGGCATGACTTACAGCTTCCGCCCGCCGACCATCCGGCAGCCGCGCGAGTGTGCTCGGTGACTGCCGTACAGCGCTTACTCTGCAGGTACTGGTACCTGGTTGTAAGCATGGTTCTGCGCACACCATCGACGGCAGTTGCCCTTGGCATGACCTTTGGCACTGCGGACCTCAACGTCGCCGGTCGCTTGCTTTGGTTTTGGTGACAGCTTATTGACAACTTCTGTACTTCCGCCCTCACACTCCGCTCGTTTGACAGTCCCTCTCGTGAATGCCATGCTGTTTCGCCGCCACTACGGATGCCATGAGATGTGCAGCGCTCCACCACGGTCACGCGCCAGTGACACGCGGAATACTGGATCATCGCGGATGGCCCGACGATGGTTTGCATAGTGTTTTGCTCGTAAGACGTTGGCCTGCCAAGCAAAACCGGCCCCTGTGATGGAGTGAACATCGAAGTTGAAGGTGAACGCGGAAAGAGAGGCTGAGAGCGAGAATGGCTCTCGCCTGAGGTCGCCATCCCAGCTACGCCGTTGCTACTGTCGAGCAGACCTATCAGAGCAATCACTTCAGCATCAGCTTAGGGCCGGCAGATTGCACAGAAGCAGCCCGCTCTGCGCAGCGCCGCTACAGCAGAGACTACTAACGGGGTGGACGTATGCGAGTTGATCACTCGTGTATGTCTCCCAATTGCTCCATCACAGGCCCGCTCGTTCGCACCCCACCACGATGCCAGACACTACATACCCATCATGCTGCCAGATCTTCGTCCCCAACTCTACTGACATAGGTGTGATTACATGCTTGTGCTAGCGCTGTATTCGCGCTTATAACCTGTCGAACGGTTATGGTCGAAAGGTTAGGGGGTACGTTCTCACCTCCTTCTGATCTCCCACTCAATATATGTGCCAAATACTTGGTCAAATGTGCCAGGCAAAATGGTCACATGAGCCGGTACTATGGTCACATGTGCCGATTGTTCGGTCACATTTTCCGTTACACCCATTCCTGTTGCTCTCATTGAAACGCCTTCGTCTGGCCAACCGTGTGAGAAGAGGTAGCAACCACCGCTTGAAAGGACCAACCTTCTCGCCGCGATCTGCTCCTCACACCAATTCCCCTTTGTCGCTTTCCATTGCCTAACTACGGCACTGACGGCCGCGACTGCGCTCCGCCATTGCAAGCGTCTGCTTTCTATTGTCCACTGTTGCGAATGCTTCTTCACGCTTGTCTTCCAACACGTCTTCTCCTCCGAAGCTTAGACGTACCGGCTTGAAGGCTGTCACGATCGTCGGTAATCACCAGCGCACTTGACTGCATCTCCATCTGTGTTGGTGCACCGAGAGGCCACGCGCCCAAGACTTCCATGGATATAAGTACCAAGCGCCTCCAACCCTGTAAACGGGGACGGCTCGCCACTTCAAGGGTACTCCCCATCCTTAGTCCTCAACTCGTCCAAATCCTGGATCACCCGGAAGTCTTCCCATGGGGATGTTTGAGTCAATGATGACCGCGGAAGGCTGGGTCTATACGCGCTTCCGAACGTTGCGGCGTGATGATCATCCTCTCAACAGGCTGTTGACCGAGATTGGCACGGATTGAGATGGTCACATGGCGCTGATTGAGCTCTGTAGCGTGACCGCGATTGGCGGACGCTGAGTGCGCTCAGTCTTACTCTCGTCGGTGACTGTCTCACCGCCTTCGAACCGCTCTGTCAAATGTGTTTCTTCTCGACGAGACACGCGAAGGCCCTACGAAGCGAAAAGATGGTCAACCTGTGGCAAGATGACGAGGAGAGCATTGTACTGGTCCGAGGAGAGATGCACATGGCTTCATTAGGCGCCTAGTCTTCGATATTGCGGATATAGACACCGTTGGATCTGGAGACAAGCACTGCTACCTTTGACGATACCTCTTAATGAAGTTAGGACTGTTACTCCGGTGCGGGAATCCAGGCTACCTACCTCAAAACACTGCGAAGCTGTAACCATACACCATCTTTGACTCGCTAGTCACCTGTCTCATTTCACCGGCTCTCTTACTGTGGAGGGTGACAGCTCGAGCAGACGTTCGCGTGGCCGACAAGGCTGAGGGATGATTTTCCGCATCAGATTCGTAGTCTTGTCCATCGGCACCATGGATGAGGCCATGCTCGCAGCAATCCTCCGGCCACGCGACACGTACGGAAGTGGTCGTTAGTGGTCGTTAGTGGACCGCTAGCTCGTGCGGCATGGCACAGACGGCTTCCATCTCGTGCTCAATGGATTGCATCGACGTGGGTAGGCTGGAGGAAGAATCAAGCTGTTAAAAGGCCTCGCCTGAGTCGTCAGAAGCGGCTTTACCATTCCGATGTCATGTTCAAGCTACATAGGAGCAGTCTGGTGCGCGTGTGCACTTCATAATACCTCAGCTTCTGGGAAGAAAGCGGCCGTCACAATGATCTGTTCTGTTTCCCTGGACAGTCTCAGCCATGCAGCCCGGATGATGCCCGCCATTAACACGACCCGCACACGAGATCGCGTGGGCCGTACTTTCTTTCCTACGTTCCAAAGGACCAATCACCCACATCTTGGAAGGATAGGAAATAGATGCTATCTCCACGTCATCACACCGGAAACCATGCATTCTCTCTCGCATTGTACCTATTCAGTAAGTAAGTAACAGCCACAAACATGAAGAGGGTTGAGGTGCGGCGAGTGCATCCTGCCTGGCTCCTGGCAAGACATAGTAATGCGATCATGATCAAGATTAGAGCTAGTGGAAAAGAGGACTGTGGTGGTGCAAAAGCAAAAGCATTCGCGCACTGCGGAGGCGAGAGGGTGTACCCACGTCCTAGTGGGGGAAATGGAAGGAGGCAAGCGACTAACGGACGTAGAAGAGAAGAGGTCGCAATGTCGAAGTGAGGCGTGTTTGAACTGTTTGCGCGGTTTCGAACCTCCCTTATCCACTGTGTCCTAATTCCCTCACATTCCTTCATCCATCGTTCTTGATCACCTCATGCGTAAAACATCTCATGCCTCCGTACATCATCTCACATACCATCCTGAAGCACAAGCCCAATGTATTCCAACCCCGGCTGCTTTCATCTCCATGTCCCACGTCGACGTAACCATTGCATGCAGCGCTCGGCACGTTGGATCAGGGTGTGCATGGCGCACAGCCTGCTCCAGCTTCTGCGCGCGGAGGAAGTTGAAGGCATGAGTGTAGGTGACGTGCAGAAGGGCATCGTAGTCGTTGTTGCCAGCGGAAACAGTTGGGATTGCAGAGCCTATCCTTGTGGTAGAGAGCTGTTTGCGAGGAGCGGCGGGGACCGAGCTGTCAGCAACATGTCCATGCTCTTTTGGTTGTTGGTGGAGGAAGAGGAAGAGGAAGAGGCGGTGTGGAACAGAAGCGGGTTGAGCAGCGGCCATTCAATAGAACGCTTTTGCGGCGACTGCTCCATGGTCCACGTTGTCATTCGTGTGAGCGTCGTGGACAGCTCGGTCGCAGCCATGCTCGTCACGGTAGTGGAGGCGGGCCAACCAGTGCATCACTTGAGATGTGCCAGACATGGCCCCTGTAGCCATAGACAGTGAAAGTTGGCCACTTTGGAGGCTGTTCATTGCCTGCTCTTGCTTGATCAAGACGCACAAGCACATCTGAAAGCGCTTCAGTCTTGCGCCCAATGGCTGCATGGTCATGCTTCTCCCTAGGACTCGTGGCAAGAAGTGCAGCTGCGTTTCGCTGCTCAGAGGCCGTAGGCGGAGGTAGCGGAGGTGGCGGTGCTAGAGGTAGCTTTGGCGGAGCTGCTGGGGTCAGACAGTGCCTTCGCGGCCTTGCTAGCACCAGCAAAAAGTGTGGTCGGGGTTGAACAAGCGAACCGACTTGCCTTCGACGCGGGTATGCGGTATTGCGGCTGTATGTCATCGTTCTGCTTCAGTGGCTCGCGCTGCATCGGCTCACATCGCATCCGCTGTGGCGCTTTCTGCTTCGCCGCCTCCTGTGCTTGAATGACGTTGAGCATGACAGGCGGTGCTTTGTCCAGCAATCCAAGCTGTGATTGTATGGAAGTAGGAACAGACTGGTTAGAGGCTACAGTAAAGAGCTGGATAAGTTGCGCAGGCTGCTCAATATGTGCCGCCGCGGTGTATGCAGCTTGATGACACGAGGAAGACGAGGCCGCTTACTCCGGTGCGTCCAGCGTGACGCCATCACGTGGTCCTATTACCCGCGATAACACCATGTGGCCGTTCGCCCGTGATGCCGCCATGCGATCCATCACCCGCGATGCCCATTAGATGCATGATCCACGATGTCGTTCATGAGACCCATCAGCCGCAATACCATGTCAAGTACGCAAGCGACACAGTGGAGTGGTCGTTGCCTGACCCACCAACAATCGATAATCGCATAGAGGCGGATGGCAACAGCCTGCGAGAGCTTCTCTAAGGCGTCGAGACAGAGCTGATCGCACTGATGTACAAGCTCGCAAGCGATACAGGTGCGAGTAACCCTGCAGCTTCTGAAGGATGGCCTTCTATAAGTCGGGATGTGGAACGGGGTACTTGCAGCTCCAGGTTATCCACATCACCTGTCGCTGAGACGTACCGATAAAGCAATACAGGATCTCCTTCTTGATATCAAACACATCTCGTAGAGTGCGCTGCAAATCCGCACTAGCGTCGACCATGCGGTTGAGTTGCCGCATGGCGGTGGGTGAAGGAGTGATCGTTGTTGCGCAGCATGACGAAAGCAAGATGTGAGCCACCATTGCAGAGCGACCGCTCACAATGTGCGCGTTAGGAGGCTCTGCCGTCTTCTCGGTATGATCCGCTGCGTACCGTTGAAGCGCATTGTTGAGAGACAACCCTATCACCTTCTGCGATGGTCGAACGGCCGTTTCGCCTATGGTTGCTAACCATGGCGGGGGCGGCAGAGAGGTGGCTGTCGTTACCGCTGTCCGGACTGCGTGCGGTTCGGTGCGGCGACTTGTAGCTCCATATCATCGATTTCAACGCCTTCGGTCACAGGGTGGTTGCCTTCCGAATTGTTGCTGTCGCATCACCGTCAGTAACGGTGGAATCGTCGGAATACCGGATCCAGAAGAAGATGTCTCTCGTGCTTTCCTTCTCCGGCTGCTGCTGCCACTGCTGCTGCTGCTGCTGAAAAAGATGCTGCCCGTACTCCTTCGCCGAGTCCGTGCGAGAGTCAAAGCTGCTAACTTGCTCGCTGGTGCACACTCTCCATTCCAGCCTCTAATGCACACTCACACACATCCGATCGAGCACGTTTTGCTGCTCTACCGCGATCACGTTGCGGCAATAGGCATCCTGCAGCACGATGTGCTTCTTAACGAAGAGAATGCATGCGCAAGAACTCGCGTCTGGTTTCGCAAGGCGTCGTACCTTCTTTACATAATGCCGGCCTTGCCCAGAAGAATGGCGTCCATTACAGCAAGCGAGAGCCGCCCAGCGCAGGATAAGTGGAACTTACTGTCGAGGAAACATGGCGATGCATTCCTTTCAGCAGCTTTCGATAGAGGGTGCGGGATACAGTCTAATCATCTATATTGAAGCCTAGGCGGAGCATCAGTCGATGTAGACGTCGCGGTGCAGGGGAGCCATGCTGGCAGTAGCCCTTTCTGGCACGGTAGCCGATGATGAGCCGGATCTGGGTGGGTTGCCGGATGATATGGGTGTTGCCACCACGGATCTTGCCGGCCTTCAGACTTATCCAACAGTCTTGGGGCCGACGTGATAGTGGTGGGCGATGTGAGCGCCGACTACTGTGCGAGATGGACGCGCAAATAACGGGTGCAATGACGGGGTCTTCGCGCGGTCTTGGCAGGTCGGCGGCTGAGAACCTATTGCGAAATGTGGTTGCGATTCGGCTCGGGAGTCCGGATGCGGGGGGGACGCTTCCTTGTTGCCTATTTTTGTTCGAGATCCATTCCGACATAAATCCCAAAGGGGTTACATAGCATCTTGATATGGCCAACGACCACCCTTTAGCACATCCCACACACTCACGTCTTCTTCTCATCGCCTCATGTAGCATGATCCGAGAGTCGAGGGAGGGAAGCGAAGACATATTACGCCGCCAGCGATCGAGCCAAGCGCTTGACTGTGTCGAGTACTACGTGGCACGTAGCAGCAATTTCGGTGTGATGGCAGACTGCAATGGCGCGTGCAGCGTGCAGCGCAATGCCTACAGCCAGAGTCTAACGTAACGGACGTCGGTGGTTGGCGATGTATACACGACTTCGTCCTTGCAGCCCCATCACGGCGAGCATACAGCATTCACCCGCAATGCGTGGAAAATGCCGTGTTCACCAAGGTCAACGGCCCCGACTATGAAGCTTGAGTAAACTCCCTCATTGTGACTCTTGATCGCGATAGCCTATGCATTCGTGCCACCACTACCACCACCCACTGCAGCACTTTCTCCTACCATTCGCCGCTTCCTTGTTATCTTCCTTCTTGACCGACTCTGGCGTCTCCTTCGAGGTGGCCTCTGCCGCCGCCTCCGCCACGACAGCCGCCCGGGGCTCGCAGACAAGATCGCGGAAGGGGTTGTATCGAAGAATCCGCTCCTAGACATCGAGCAGGAGGGATGGATCCGGCGCTGCATCGATCTCACCCGGAAGGCAGACGTAGGGAAAGGGATATTGGTCCAGCGTACCTACGAGCTCCAGCAGCGACTCGACAAGGATGCGCAGGCTGGAAGAGCCTCCGGTAGCACGAAAGCGAACAGCTGGCCGGCATCCAGTCATGCCCAGCCAGTCCGTCCGCTTCGTGAAATGCACCGCGGTCAGACCGATTGTGGAGGACGTGTTGGCGGACCTTCATCCCTCCTCAACGCTAGTTGGTGCGTGCGGGGGGAAGCAGCGCCCAAGGCCTAGCGACGGCGAGCGATAGCTTCGATGTCGAAGGCTTCCCGAATCAGTACTTGTTTTCATACGACAGCAGTCATGGAGACCGCTTGCGCTGGCCCGGGGAAGAAGGCTGGGATTTGGAGTTGAGAAAGGCTTGGAATGGCCCAACTTGATTGAAACTGGTCAGGGCGAGAGTTTGACGGTTTCCTGGCTGTACTACGGTTTTCCACTCGCCTATGGCCCGGCTTGTACACCTGGTAGGGTTGCAGGGCATGCAGATAGGGTGGGATGCTCTTGTTGAGTGGGAAGAAGGGATAAGCAAGCAGCCGAGCTGGCAGCCGACGCTTTCACCAGCTCTTCGTACCGAGTCCGACACTGTTTGCCGACATCATCTAAGCACCGGTCACTTCCAGCCGTTTCGAGACGCTCATTTTGGTTGCTCCATTGCTTACCGACAGGTGGGAGCCTCAATCTCATCAACCTCGCCGTGTCGACAACCTCCGCCGCAACCAACCAAGTCAGATGTCCAAGCCCAGATACCAGGTTGACATCAGCGGCGAGAGGAAGCTCTTGAGAGGTAAGGCGATGAAGTTGGGAAGCCTTTCAACGCTACAGATATCTAGCGAGTCTGTAAACGCTTCACGCATGATACGGTGCCCTCGTAACCCTCAGCACATTGACGAGGACTCCTCGTGCACGCACTAAGGCGCAATGTTATCCTCACCTAACCTCTTCCGCTGAATGCTTTCTGTCAATCGACTCGCGTATAGCTCGGGCCCCCGACAGTACCAGCTACGCAAGAAGGCTGCGCGAAGTAGGTTCGTAGTGACTTGGGCGGAGGCTGACCGCCAAGCAAAAGCTCATGTTTCACTATGTCTGTTACCATCGTCAGACACATTGCTGGGAATTCACTATCACCCGGATGCCTGGCTAGGCGCACCTGTGAGGCCATTCCAGCTGGACGCATTACTAGGCCCGCTCCCACCTTCTGCGCCTGGCAATTCCCAAGCGAAGACGGCGAGCTCATCTGTATAACCGACGCCGAGCCCGCCTACAAGGAGAAGGTGGTTGTCATGCTCGAGCATGCATGTACCAAGGAGGCTGCGAAGAATGTTCAGCTGCTCAATGGGCTGGAGCACCAAGTCGGTAGGCTGAAGGACGGAAATGTCGGACTGATGGAGACATCACTTCTTGAAGTACTTCGCGAAGGCAAGCGGAATCTGATGGAGTACAAGGACACTTGGCACACTCAGCATGTCGTTATTCCCGCGCTTGAGGAGTATGAGCGAGAACAGATCGCCAATGGTCTGGTGGAGAAGGACTGAGAGCCACATACTCTGGACGGGGAATTCGTACTTTTATCGAGCCAGACGGCGACGTTGCTACCTGCAGCGAGACCACCGACGACCTGCAGCAGGACCTTTCTCGCTACGCTCAGCGCAACCACAGCCCGAAGGATGGAGCCGCTCGTGTTTTATTGAATTTGATGGACAAGGCCGCTCGAAACACGGAGCGTATACATGGGAGCTCAAAGCCGCAATCGAGGGCATGCCAAGTGATCGGCGCGAGCTACAGGAGCAGGTCGCGTGCGATGAGCGGTATGTCACCACCATGATGAACGAGGACTGCGATCGCATACGTATGTGGGTGGAACATGGGGCTCGGACTGTAGGGGAGTGAGCGAAGGGGCAGTACCGAGCGATGGATGTATGGGTGGCTCGGAACAACAGCTGACTACGACAGTGAATCAGTTGCGTGAGATTCATCCGTGCTCCAGGGAGGGTTCTGAAAGCAACAAGGGGCGCAGGCAGACCAAGGGACTTTTCATCCACACAGGCTCGTTCTAGCCCCCCCTCTTCGACAAGCATGTTTGTCCAGCCGATCCCCGCGCCATGCTCCCACAGGCTTCCTCGTCCACCTCTCCCTGCAACTTATCCACCTCCGCCGATAGTAGCAGCTTTTGGCTGCCACGGTACATTCGCTTCGCCCGGCGCATCGCGGCAATGCCTTCCGGATCCACCTTGACGAGCGGTTTCCCATCCCGCAACCACGACTCCAACTCCCGCTTCGACTTGAGCGCTCGATGCACGTCGGCCGGGTCAACACCACCAGCCCCGTCCGCTTCTTCTTCCGTCCAATTGGAAAGCGAGGAGAGGGACACGCGCTGCATTTCGGGCGCGACCGCGAACGTCTCCGCCGTCTTGTTGCCGATAAAGTGGCGCAGGAAAGCCTTGATGCCGTCCTCGGGCGAATCGCCCTGGTACATAAGGTCGATGAGGTTGCGGCGAAGGTGGTTATGCTGCATGGCTTCCGCGTCGACCGTCTCGGAATCCCACAGCCAACCGGGTTTGCGCTGCTTCGTCTCCAGCACTGGAATGGCGTTGATGAGCGCTTCGAAGTCGTCGCCCCAATGCACCGCCCGCTCCAGCTTGTCCGGCAAGTGGTCCAGGAACACGTCCAGAGCTTCGACGCAGGTGCGCACGGCGGCATCCAACGTCACGACTTCGCTGTGGCCCAGGCACAGGCGCCACAGCGACCAGGTGCTCTCGAAGTGCCGCGCCAGATATCCCCGAATGGCGAACCAGATGGCGAAACCCTCCATCCCCGGCTGCCGAGCGTGCGCGCGAATGTCGTCGGAGAGCACAAACGCACGGTCATACGCATTCGGCGCCGTGGCCGGCAGCGCCTCGTACGCAACCGTGACCCGATTGAGAGCGTGCCTGAAGCGGCCGAAGCCGGTTTGATGGAAGACCTCGTAGACGTGCACGAGCTGCGCGAGGCGCTGATCGATGCGGAGGTAGTGGTGGACGGGCCCGATGTCAAGGCGCGTCGGCCTCTCATCCAACTTCTGGCTACCGGCCCAGCGAGTCCGCTTCGTCTTTCGTCCGCACGCCAGAGGCTGGACGTCGAAGCGGGCCTTGCGCGTGGCGTTGCGCAGCACGGCCGCATCCCCCCCGTATCCGTTCTCGATCATGGCGTCGATGTCGCAGCTCATGGCCGCCTGTCTGACCTGGATGCGGTCCAGCGGATCCATGGCGGGGAGCAGTTCGTACAGGTCCGTGAGGATCTGCGGGAGGCCCGGGGCGTAGTGCTCACTGGTGATGAAAGGACGCATGCGCGCGATGATATAGTGCTCGGTCGTGAGGGCGAAGTGGAACATGACGAGGGAAACGATGAGGTACCGGAACAGAAATCGGGGAGGCGATCGCGAATGCGTCCACCATATGGCGGTGATGTACAGGACTCCCGCGGTGTCGCGCGCCGGACCCGGAACGAGGCAGAAGGGGAGCAGGAGCAGCAGGCCGTGGACGGCAAACGGTCGGGCAGGGTCGAGCCAACGCCGAACGGCGGGTTCGTGTTGCGGTGGCAGCCGGGGGAGTAGGACACAAGCTTCTACCAGGAGCAGCGCGATCATGACCCCAGTGACAGCGCAGCCGAACCGGCTGAGATGTGCGCCGAGACGCTCGCCGATGAGCACGAGGTCCGCGCGCAGAGTCTCTGTGGTGAGCTCCATCTGTAACTTGGCTCGTGATGCGGATTGGCACGAGTTTCGGAAAGGCGGTAGATGGACATGATGGAAGAGGAGAGAGAGAGTACGTACAGACAAAGGAGAGATGGGTGTTTGGTTTGCAAACGAACACCACCACGAATGACTCCCTTCGACCTACACACGCCTGCCATGCGGGAAACACGTCAGTGGCTGGCTGGTCTGCATGCACGCGCCCGAGGGAACATGCATGCAGGTTGTTTGAGAACATGCAAGGTAGGTGCAAGCAGTCTGGAAGCGGGAAGGATGCTGGGCGGTAAAGGGGATGGTAGTGAGAGAGGTCGGAGCGGATGATGATGATGATGAGGAAAGGTGGGAAGAAAGTATGCACGGCGAGGAAAGTTGGTATTAGAGGCACCAAGCTATCTGGGCCCGTCGTCTCGCCGTGACGCTTGCTATGCGCTAGTCTGGTAGTAGTAGTAGTGTTAACAAAAGAAAGCATGTCAAGCGAGCCATAAAATCTGCAAGCTGGATATCCATGCCAACAATGAGGATATCACCACCACCACCACCACCACCACGTCCCGGGCAGTGCACGCACAGTCCTTCTCCTCCTCCCCCTCCTCCTCCTCCTCCTCCTCCTCCCCCACCTTACAAGACCCCCTTCTCCGCCTTCACCTTGGCCTGCAACTCGTACAGGAGGGCGATGGTGTCATCGGTGAGCTTGGCCTGGGTGGCGATCTTGTCGGTGTTGAGGTCGACCATCTGGTCGTGCTGCCCGACGCGGCTCGTCAGGGCGTGGTAGAGGTCGTGGAGTTGCTGGTAGAGCTCATCCTTCCCGCCTTTGCCGGTGGTCGCCTGGATCTTGGCTACGGACGAATCCTTCTTCTTGGCCGCCGTAATGATCTTGCTCGACTTCTGCTTTGCCGGCTTCTGACGCGCATTCTCGGCCTCACTCTCCTTCGAGCTCTCCTCCTCGCCCTCCGAACTCTCCGCCGTACTCTCCGCCGAACTCTCCGCCGAACTCTCCTCCAGGATGGTCTTAGCCTTGCCAGACCCTTTCTTCCCCGCCGTAACGTTCTTGGTCGAGTTCTGCTTGACCTGCTTTGCCTTGACCTGCTTCGCCTTGACCGGCTTCGCCATGACTTGCTTCGCCTTCGCCATGGCTTGCTTCGCCTTCGCCTTCTTCGCCTTCGTCTGCTTGGCCTTCGCCTGCTTCGCCTCCTTCTTATGCGCATTCTCCACGTCCTTCTCCTCCTCATACTCACTCTCCGCCGTACTCTCCGTCTCCGCCGTACTCTCCACCGAACTCTCCATCCCCACCAAGCTCTTCCCCCCAACCGAACTCTTACTCTCCACCGAACTCTCCACCTCAAGCGCCCCGACATGATCCCAAACCCCGGCCACCGCCACCTGACCCAGCGCGCCATCCACAATGCGCTTGTACCCGAGCTTCTTCGCCGCCGCCGCACCCGCCGCCGGCTCGTGGTACGCACGCAGGTCGTCGGACTCCTGGGCGACCATCACCTCCCACGAAGCCAACTTGACGCCGCCCTTCTGCACCCAGTACGCAGTGTGCGCCTTCCACACGACGCGCTTGCTCGCATCGATGCCAAACGCGTTGGGGATGGTGCCGGGGTGGATGTTATTGTCGATGAAGGCGAGGGTGCGCTCGAGGCAGGTGCGGTAGACGAAGGGGCCGTAGATGGTGGGGATGCCGACCAGGTCCGCTAGCCTGCGCGCCGTCGGGACGTCGGGACGAAGGGACTTGGAGATGCCGAGGTGGGCGCAGCCGGCTAGCACGCGGCCTTTGGCTTCGTCGGACCAGACGAGCACGCCCGGGCAGCCGTCACTGGCGTCGGCCTGCTTGGTGAGGGCGCCGAGCTTGAGGTTGACGAAGATCTGCAATGCAATGCAACGCATCAGATGGCTTGCCGAGAAGGGGGAAGGAAAGATGGGGGGAAAGGAAAGATGGTAGGGGGAGGAAAGATGGTGAAGGGGCAGACGCACGATGAGGTGACACTTGGAGAGCTTCAGCTGCGGCGTGTGCTTGGATGGAGGCACGTCCAGCATGATGGTTTCGGCCTTGGCCTGCTTGTCCGTCAACGTGGATTTGACGCACCATTCGGAGGGCACGATGACGGTCGACATGGTGGATCAGGGGGGCGAAATTGTCCAGGCGAAAGTCGTTGAGTGGTGCGTATGGAAGGGAGGCTTTGGTGGATGTACTTCTTGAGCAGGTTCGCCCCCGACACAGCCGCCCATTAGCCATGAGCACACTGCCGCCCGTGCAGAACCCGCTCACCGCTCACCGCTCACCGCCGCCGCCGCCGCGTCCCGTCAATCGTATCGCTCCCGCCGGTTTGCATCGCGATATGCGGTAGGCGGTAGGCGGTAGGCGGTAGATGGTAAGTGGTAGGCGGTAGGCGGTCGACGGAAGACGGTAGGCGGTTAACGGTAGGCGGTAGGCAGTGGACGGCAGTCGGCAGTCGGCAGTCGGCGTGGAGAGTGTCTGCAATGCACCCCGTTCTCCTCCATGCTATTGCTCTTGTCTCACTCTGCTTTCAAGCCCTCCATCGCCGACTCATCAGCTTGCTCGCAAACCTCTCATCGTCTTGCTGATGGTGGTGGTACAGCTGTGTATGCTGAGGGTGGGAGTATGAGTGGGAAGCTGGATGTAGTCTTCGCTTGTGCCATGCCGAGAATGAGCTTGATGACCATGCAAAGCAGCCGACTACCCGCCGTTCACGTGACTGCTGTACTCCAATTCATCTAAATCACACTTCCGACCGCAAGAAGGTCAAATGGGCTGCCGGAAGAAACGTGGTCATGGTGTCGGGGGTTGTTCGCTTAGCAAGAAGAGCCACGTTCTGCCGGCGCATGCTGCCTGAGGAGAGAAGGTAAGAGTCAGTGAGTGAAGTACACCGAGGTGCGTCTACCCAAAAGGCATCACAACGCCGATATGCGGGACGCGTCTTGACATTGTAGACGCGATCTCACTTAGTAATCATCACCGCGCAACGGAACTAACCGTAGCGTCTGATGGTGGAGGGCGCGCGCCTCAAGCCATTCCCACTGCTCACGTGCCAGTTCCCACCGCTCACGTGCAATTCCCACTGCTCATACGTACCTCCCACCCCACGCACAAGGAGCTGCTCACGTAACAAGAGCTGCTCACGTAAGAAGAAGCGCTTACTTACCACAAGAATTGCTCTCTCACGACAAGAACTACTCCCTCACGACAGGAACTGCTCACTCATGATATGAACTACCCACTCACGATATGGATTACTCACTCACGACAGGAACTCCTCACTCGCGCTATAAACCACTCACTCACGATATCAACTACTCATCCCTACAAGTACTGCTGAGTCCTGCAAGTACTGCTCACTCCTACAGGTACTGCTCGCCCCTACAAGAATTGCTCCGCACACGAGCAGGGGACTGCTAGCCGTGCAATGAGGGAGGACAGCTTGCCGCACAGGATTATCGCCATCAAAGACAAGAAAGCGGCACTGCACACAAGCTTGTCGTCACGGCAGCCCCTCGAGGTCCGTCGGACACACCATGTGCATAAGCCAGGTCTTGTTCGGGTCGATGTCGCAGATCGTCTCCGCCTCCGTCTCCCCAGACCTGCCTATATCCATAAGTACGGAGTCAAACTCATGCCGGCCTTCTTCTCTTTCTGCGTGCTGAACTTGCTTATTGCGTTCATCCGTCTTCCTTGAGCTTCGCCGTTTTTTCGGTGGTTCTTGATCTCATGCGAAAAGTTGAGTTTCCAGAACCTTGCTCTCCGCCTGGCTCGCCAGATCCCATTCCCGATCTTGTGTCGGGCTATGTTGTTCGGCCGTATTCGTGTTCATTGTTCAGAGTCTGCTCTAGGCTGGCAAGTAGATCCTCATCCTCGCACTCTTACTCTCCCTCTCCCTCTCCCTCTCCCTCTCCCTCTCCCTCTCCCTCTCCCTCTC